>NC_142746.1:15432674-15592674 GCF_051943395.1 Hippocampus bargibanti
TAAAAATCACTGTCATTAAAAATCACTGTCAGCTCTGCCACTCACTTGGGGTGTGTGTGCAGTAAAAAAAAAAGGGGGGGGGGGGGGGGGGTTGGGTTGAGGTGAAAAGGCAACCCTGAAATATTCTGTCACTTACCTCCCTTCAGCTGCTCGTCTGCAACCTTGATGTCGTTGTCTAAGAAAGGTGGGGAGAAAAAAGAGCCTGTCAAAGCATGAGGCCGATACAGCCAATCTTTCAAGTGTGTTTCTTGATTAGAATTACAATAACTTCAGATTCCACTGCTCTGCTCTGGATTAACGTTTCATTTAAATGGTATGCATGTATTCAATTTTTACATGTTTGCTGTGCTCAGTAATAACGCAGAAGATACATTTTGTGACAATAAGACTTTGTGACAGGAATAACGAGCTAAAATGGGTAGTTCTAATCATGTGGTAATAGCTGTGATGCTTTTCTACTGAAATCGCCTGACCGGATGTTAGACTACGACTGCGAGAACTAACTACAGTTTTAAATAAACTGTTGCTTGCTCGAAACCGACTGAATCATGTTTACCCACACTATGACAAATAAGATGGTCGTTTTGAAAACTCTCTAATCCTTCTCCTTATCCTCACACCAGCTCAGACATTTCATAACAACCTCTCTCAATGAAAAGGTTTCTTCAGCTGTCATCTGTACTTCTTTGACAGTGTCGGACGTTTCGCTTCTTATCCAAGAAACTTCATCAGCACACTAAAGTCTTACTGGTAGTTTAGGCCCTATATATATATATATATATTCCTACTGTCCAGACATGGTGGTGCCGGACTCTGCTATGATAGGTCCCGGCCCTCAGGTTGGGGGGAGCAGAGGACCTCTGCTCCCGGCTGAAGAAACCTTTTCATCGATGAACCGCTCCTGTACGACTGAGAGCTTACACAGACAAACCTCTCTCAAATGCACTACCAGACGTCCTTGGATCTGGGGAGTTATTACATCAAATTGACTCACTTGGTGTGTGTGTGTGCGTGTGAGTGTGTGTGTCCTCGAGAGAGTGGGAGACATCCTTTTTCAATTAAATCTATACAAGTTAGATCAGCGTACATTTCACAAAACATAATTTTTCCACTCAATTCAAGGAATGTATGTGAGTTGGACAACAGGGTCTTAAAAATCTGTTTGATTTTTCTCTGAGCCTGCTCGGCGTGAACAGGAGGTGTGTCTATGCGGATGGGTTTTGCTGCAAAATGGGAGACGAGAAGGATGTTGCTTCCAGGGCAATTGGAGAGCAACTGCGCTTGCCTTTCATTATCCAAGCACACATAGATTTGGACTCAGATCCGCATACGTCTCGACGCTTGAAAGCATGACACCGTATGCCGTGGGCGGCCTTGCAATATACACATATGCTATTAGTACATATGTGTAAGGTTGACATAGCTGCCAGAGTATGTCTGTGCCACCATTGCACCTTAGTGAACAAGAATCCAATGTGATAAAAGGCTTCTGTCATCTGTTCTGAGCGCATCAGTGCTCCCAGCGGAGTCAGTGACAGACTTTTTTTCCTATTGTATAATAAAGAGAATAAAAGGCTACAGTGCATTCATCTCAGCCTGCTTTGGGAAACATGGAGTGTCTCAGCTACTGTCACGTGCTATCACATTATTACCACTCATCAACACCATTTCCTTCTTTGTTCTCTTTCCCTCACAATATTTCCTTACTCGGTTGCTCACGGATGCCTTCTTCCACCGTACAATATAACTATTTCGTTCTTCTCTTATTTCTTTAGTTATTCTCTCACTTAGTCTCATAAATGTAATATTTTATGATTTGATTGTTGTTTTACTGTGAATGGCACATACTGTAAGTATGAAAGGCAGCATCCCGGATAGACGCACGTGAACTGCACACTTTTAAATTATATGTTGTACAACATGGGCTGAAGAAATACCTCCATAAGATAGACTGAACCAATAAGCCTTTATAAACAGGAGGATGAACACAACTAGCCAATCATAATTTGTGAAAACTGCCGTTGCCAGTGCCTTCTAGCAGGCCTTGGGTTGCCAACTCGAACTCTGACTGGTTAAAGGAACTACTTCATTGCAGAACAGAAAAACGTTTTATAGCATCTAAAATACCCAAAACACGCAGTATGATATTTTTAGTCAAATGCAAAACACCAATAAAAATGACTTAAAGTGTCCAAAAGCTGCAAAAAATTGAGTGCGAATTGGGCATTTTCAGAAAGTCCCGCCCCCAGTTCGTGACGTCACGCCAAGACGTCTTGCATTGCTGCAGAATCAAAACAATGGCTTCAGATTCGGAGAATATGCTTTGTTGTTACACATCCAGTTATGAATATGATTCAAATAGTTCTGAAGAGGAAAGCATACATGTTGGCAATCGATTAAATAATTTATTCCGTGCCATTTTGAGGCAACATTGAGGGGAGATGTCTCAACGAAAAAGAGACACAAAATGGCGACCTCCTGTGGCCACCTCCGTTTCCACAGGCTGATAAATTCCTTATATGGAGCTTGGAGGCCCTCTTCTGGCGGCTTTTGGGTGCAACACGAAGTCCCCAGACCAAACAAATACAGCAAAATACATTGACGTGATGGAAGGACCGCTACAATGACTCTTTTTTTCGGTCAGGGGCGTTCCTTTCGTGACGTCACGTATGGACTCGTCACCAGCTCAAAAACAAGACTTCCTGAATATTCATACGTAAAATATAGCTATATGCGGGGGAATCTTATTAAAATATGCTCAGTCGAAGTCATTTGAAGCCATTTTACAAATTATGGAAACAACTTGCCGGAGACGTCGGTTGTCCTTTAAACATAAAAACGCACGTCTGAAAGCAGCACAACAGAAGAAAAGCAATGAAAGGAAGCTGAAAGACAATTTAATTATTTAAAAGGAATTATTTAAAAAGAATTTGTGGAGAAAATATAATTCACACTAGTCTGTGATTCAGATGTTTTTAGGCCAGCAGAGAAGGCCCTGATGGCACAACACTGCAAAAATGAACATGAAAAGATATACACTAGCTTTTCACCGAATACAACTAATAATGCATCAGCAAAACACATAGAATTATTGCATGATTCATTTTGCACGTTGAGGGAGGGGATGAGGCAAATAACCAAACTGGGATGCCAAAAATGATTTGTCCGACCAAAGACAAATTGCTGTGGCTGATGTTGCATCTTTGAAATGTGTGTGTAAAAGCAGTGTCAAACCAGCACGGGTGAAATGAAAGTATGTGATCCACCATGAGTCACCCTTTCTGAACCTGAGTATACGAGAGGACAGTGTGTAATGTACTGGCGTCATGCTAAATCGCTAGTGGAATTGTGTGCTTTTGAGCCAGTGCGCTTCGGGACCTCAAATGATAAAACCACAATAGAGTATATATATATATATATATATATATATATATATATATATATATATATAAACAATTTTTATACACAGAGAGAGAGAGAGAGAGCAATTAATTATCCCCCTGTATAGTTCATTTGCTTGCTTCATCTGTCAATAGATGTCACTCCCTTGTCTGCGAAGCTTCTTTTCATCCAAGTATGAGATTTGAATGAAGTCAGATATTCTTCAAATTTTTGTACCTCAAATCCTACGCTCACTTGTGATACAGTTACAATTATGAATGGGTGAACGTACAATAGACACACACACACACGCACACATGTATGGGTTTCTCCGTGCAAAGTGCAGTGTCCCACGCTACATACTTATACACCTATTCTCACATTTGACATGTCTGGGAGGTATGCCTCAAAATGTTCACAGATATGCTTCAAGCGGATATATATGCTTATACTGTATTTGTCAAAACTGACTTGGAAGGTGTGAGCCAATGCACTTTGTGGTGATCACATCACAAACACACTGGGGTCATCTCATTTCCTGGCCCCGAGGGAAGGCCCTGTGAAACCAACACATACTTCATTTTCACCCCTTACACGGCTGCTGCGAGGCCCCCATATCTTCTGTCAATGTAAGTGTGTGAGTGTGAGTGCGTGTGCGTGTGTGTGTGTGTGTGTGTGTGTGTGTGTGTGTGTGTGTGTGTGCGTGTGTGTGTGCGTGTGTGTGTGTGTGTGTGTGTGCGTGCACCCCAGGCAGCTTTGCTACTTTGCCAGAAGTTGGGGGAGGAGTGCAGGCACTCCTGTCACACACATGGTTGTGAGTGTATTAACAACCATGTAAACAATTGTCAATCGCAATGTCAGTGAAACAGTTGGCAAGAACACAACCGCCCTTACGGATCTGAAGGCTGCCTTCATTTTGTCAGCATCGAGGCTCACCCAGGATGGGAAATGATGGAAAGCAGTTTGTGGGCAGCCACCCTGATCATATTAGTCGCGAAGTGGAACCAGAATCAATTTCAACGTGGTTTCACTGTCTAAAACCACAGCTGCCTCACTGCTTGCAAATTATATGCGCCATGGCAAGCATGGTGTCAATCAAAAATTACCCAACTGAATGATGTTATTCTGTATTCATGGATTTAACCAGACACATTTTTACAAAAAATTGTGTTCGGCTTGACAACATTTTTATATTCTTTCAAACCATGCCAATAGTTGTCTTTGCAGGTTAACTGAAACCTTTACACGAAGTTTCTGTTCATCACCCCTCACTTTCTTTTTCTCTCCTTTCTCTGATGTTTTAGTGCAATTTAGTGCAATGTTTCAAAAAAAGTTATACATTTGCTGCATAATTTTTTGGAATTTATATTTTTGTAACTATTATATTTTTATTTACACACAGGCTCATTTATTGTTATCATTAAATTGAAAAAAAAAACTGATTTTAAGACACGGTGTTATGCACTTTTTAGTGCGGAAAATGTGGTACATTTCAGCTCCTTGCTCACTTGTTCATGAAGATTTTGATCAAGGCTCTTCGGTGTCGTCTGTTGTTTTTTTTCTTTGTCATTTATGGTTTATTTTAGGCACATTCTTTGTGACTTTTTTCCAATTGTGCCTGCAGCTGTGAGCAAGTGTCCTGCTACTGGACAGCACAGTTCATTCCTACACACATTGACATTTCATTGAAACAGGCAGATTGAAGACAAATAGTCACGTTTGTTCTCAAATGTTTAATGAAAAAAACAATATTTGGATTTAGTGTGGATAAAATGCATTGTACCATACCCGATCTTTTCATTGTAAGAGTACTTTACTGCAGGGGTCTGTAAGATTTTCATGCTAAATTATTGTGATAAAGCGGAAACCCACACGCTATGTCAGCTATCAAATAACGCATGACATAACATGACAGATCTTGTGGAGGGCCTCCTAAACGATATAGAAGAGGAAAATGGGAGGCCGAGCGGCTTAAAGACCAGGGGAGGTCTAAATGAGAGTATTTGAGGACCAGAGAAGAAGATAATAGACAGTGTCTATGTGATGTGACACATCAAACACTCCAACGATGTCAAGGGACCCAACGATGTCTCAGGTGTCTGTGTGATGCATTGAATGCAATGACAAAAGACATCTGATTGCCTGTCTCCAACCGTGAGGCTAATGAAATGTTCTGAAGCACACCTGCTGCAATTCTTGGCAGGCGAAATGTCTTCTTACATGTTGCAAGCCTACCAATCAGCATACCTTTGTTTGTTTTCTGTCAAACCTATCAGCTCCTCAACAGTCTTTGGAACTGTGGTGTCAAGTCTGTAGTCAAAGTGGAAATTGTTTTATTGTCATTATTTTCTCCATGCACAGGCACAGAGCGGGGTTCAAATGTTTTCAGAAGTACGAGCACCTCGGCCAAGTAGATATGTTTCTCTAAGCCAGAGTATAATTTTTTTGGAGGTGTTCTGTTGATTTTGGTGCATAACAATATAAGATAGCAATATAAAGTACAATACCATCTTAAATTATGCAGTGGTTCTTTTCCTTCTTTTTTTTTAATCTTACACGTGAGTAAGTAGTGATCCTAAAGTCGCGGGATCCTGACCCACACATAACATGACAACATACCACCACTGAATCTTAAATGTTCTATCTGCCACAAATACAGATATACTCTTTTGTTTCTCCTCCACTGACGCTTATGGCGAGATGTAGGGCAGTTATCCAGTGACAGCTCTTGTAAGTGGCTGGAGCGATAACTGGGGGACAACAACTCGAGATTCTCATCTCGAAGCACTAATATGATGAGACGAGGACGGGTACACGAGGGCAGTCCATATAATTAAGGTCTCTACCCAGAATGTAATCTTCCAGGAAGGCGAGCGGGACAGATGATGGACGCACATAGGGAACAAACACTCTCCATCTGGGAGAAGCGAGACATAGTCTTGAGAGCCGCTATTCCGTCAGAGTGGCGGGCGGAAGGGAAGGGGGGGGGGGGCAGTGAAAAAGTCAGGTAAATGGGAGGTAATGCAAGGCTGGTAAAGCCAGACAGCCCCGGCTGAGTGGCTCCCAAGCTATTCAACTCAATCCTCTATGGAGCCCCCCAGAACTTGTTACGCTTTCTGCCCTCGCCAAGAAATAATGCTTCTACCAATGATCTAGGGTGTAAGAGAGAGCCATAAAATAGAATGGCACGGATGTTTATCTCAAACCAAGAATAGACAAGCACTAGCCAAGGATTATCTGAGGTTTTATGCCAAATATGTTTGTAACTGAAGCCATTGAAGTCATTTATCAATCCCGCTGTACCGGTAACACTATGTACAAATTCAAGAAATATACAATAAAATGCATCAATGCATTTGCTAATTAAGATAGAATTAGTCCTAACTTTTATTCAATGAATGTCAACTGGAATGTCTGCGACACTACAATATATTCAGAAATTTCAGATAATGTTATAATTGGACAATGATTTGTCCGATAGATGAAGAATTTTGCAAAAGCAGAATTTGTTCTGCGGCCCGGTAGTCGAGTGGTTAGCACACCGGCTTCACAGTGCAGAGGTCGCCGGTTCGCGTCCCGGTCCGGCCTCCCTGTGTGGAGTTTGCATGTTCTCCCCGGACCCACATGGGTTTTCTCCGGGTCCTCCGGTTTCCTCCCACACTCCAAAAACATGCATGGGAGGCAGATTGACCACTCCAAATTGTCCCTAGGTGTGAGTGTGAGAGTGACTGTTGTATGTCTTTGTGTGCCCTGCGATTGGCTGGCAACCAATTCAGGGTGTCCCCCGCCTCGCGCCCGAAGACAGCTGAGATAGGCTCCAGCAACCCCCGCGACCCTAATGAGGAATAAGCGGTACGGAAAATGAGATGAGATGAGATGAGAATTTGTTCTAATCTGAAACATCAAGATAACTTTGAAGACAATTTTGTGGACTGAATGTTTTTTTTCTCTTTTCTTCGAAATCGCTAATATTTTATCCATTTCCTGGAATCAATTGTGTGCAGAAAAAAATGCCAATTTGAAAACAACAATTTCACTCTGACACATTTGGTCATGGTATGAATCATCACAACTGTTTGCAAGGAGTAGTGTAAGACACATACCTTCAAATATAATGGACATTTTCTTCTTGTAGATGGTGAAGTCAGTTTCTAGGAAGACACAAAAAATGACTCGCGTGATCTGCACAGATAAAAAAAAAAGATGGAGGAAAACAATTAGCTCAAAAGTAAACTCAGCACATTCAATAACAGAGTAACCAAGCGGAACGTTTTGCATATTAAAACTTAGAGCATTAGCGAGACACAATCAGCTTTGTTCGAGAACCATCCCAATTGAGACCACCTGAATGAGTCATTTGAGAGTGCTTTTAGCAAATAGTGGAGCACATAACCACAATTACTACCACCAAAAGGCTGCATGTTACAGCAGAGCAATATCCTTCAAGATCACAAAAGGAACAATCCATTTAGAATGCTTTCAATGTGCATGCAATTTACAACATTACAATGGTAAATCTATGTTTTAACTTCACACGTGGGAGCAATACACCCATAATTACTATGGCATTAAAAAAAGAGAAAAAAAAGCAAGCATGAACACTAAAAACAGAGTGACATAATTTTGTTGAAATTTACCTGTTGGCTGTGCTATGAATGGTTGAATAAAATAAACAGACCTGACAATAGATGAGAGCCATATGACGACCAAGTGCCCTACAATATTACCTGGAATATGCAAAGTTGAAAATAGCCTAAAAGGTTCGGTATCAGGAAAAACAGAATGGAATACTGTATGTGGTTGACAGAGTTGTATATATTCCAAAGTAACCTAAAAGGGGAACTAAATAACAAAAAAATAAAATACAATAAAATAAAGAAATGAGAATACAGTATTTTGTATATGCCAGAACTTGCCAATGCGCAGTACCAGGACTGAGTACTTAATTGCATTTGCAATCTAATTGTCATACTCAAATTGCAAAGTCTGACTGGTCATGGAGAGCAGAGTGGAGGGGCGTGAAGGGGAGTGGATAGTTTCAGAAGAGGCAAAGCTGCAATTAAAGCATGCAGCAATGGTGCACATCATTTCCCATGAGTCTTCTGTCTCACAAGACCTTTAGGCAAGTATGTAACATGACTAGTGAGGTTATTAAAAAAAAATCACCATCCGTGTGATTTAGTTTGTGTTGCTTTGACTGTAGCATGTTGGAGTGTGTGGCATTGTGGGTAATACATAAATAGGAAATGTTTGTGCTGTCAGACCGGTCATTTGCCACCAGGACTGTCTGGTGTGTGCTGTCCAAATAAAGTAAAAAGGGTGATTTCAACCTGTGTGTTTCTTGATATGTGAGCACACACTTGGGTCATTTTACATAATGACAACTAAGAGAGGCATAACAGATGCCATTATGGTTATTTGGCTCGGCTGCTTTGACGGGCGAAATGGATCTCGCTATCTTTCGTCTCATTCTGGGCTGAACATAAGGATCAAATTCAAAGAGACCACCTTCTGGTTTTCATACAAGCGCAGCTCTATAAATAATTCTACCACCGGGGCTTTGTAGTAAATGTTAGGGGTTACTTCAGGATGGGGGCACATTTTTTTTGATAGATCTCCAGAATGTTTTGAAAATGTCGTCTCACTCTCAACCGTCCAACAATTAGGGAATGAAATCATTTGGAGTTGTGTACATGTTGACAACCGATGTGTGAAAAGTAATAATATGCCAGGCAAACGTGTGACAATGTTCTGTGTGCTATTCTGCAGCTCCGCAGGAATTCCATTAGTCTTTTATGGAGCTTCATCCTGAAAGCAATTCCCCACTAGGAAACCAATCACAAAGGTAAGCCTTATAGTGAAACTCAAAGAAAGGCTGCTCATGAGCATACGCTTAGCGCATATAACAAGATATTCTGTTACTTAACCTTTTGCATTTAGTTCATTTTAGTCGGGCTGAGCACACCGGGACAGATTAGAAAATGATCTTGAGGACGACAAAACATGGGCCAAACTGCTGTATTACACATGAATCAACTGCCCGGATCAGATTTAACCGTGCAGAAATTTCGGCGTGGGTGGCACTGGTCTGTTATTGTTTCAATTCGAGTATTTAAGCAAGGTGTCATTGAATGCAACCTTTTTTTGCAGTAGGTTTTGATTCACAGGGATGGTATTTTTCCTGGGCAGCACGTTGGCTTCACAGTACAGAGATGGAGGGTTCAATGACCTTGCTGTTTGGAGTTTGCAAGATGCCCCTGTGTGGGTACTCCGGTTTTCTCCCTCATTCCAAAAACATACTTGGCAAGTTAATGGAACGCTCTAAATTGTCCTGTGGAGTGTTGGGTACATCGATGATTTGTTGTCGCTGAGTGCCCTGTGATTGTCTGCCACCCAGTTCAGGGTGTACCATGCCCCCTGCCCGAAAACAGCTTGGATCGGCTCTAACACCCCCTATGATCCTAGTGAGGATAAATCGTATCGGAGAATGGACAGATGATGTATTGTTTACTAACACTAATGTGTAATGTGTAAACAGTTAAATGAGAATAGCAAAAATGTGTGTGGTGTATGCATGCTCAGTCTTGACATAAATACGGAGTGACTGTCGAATACACACTTATAAGTAGCTTATTAGAGCTTTTCTGGGATGGGAGAACTTGTTTTGAAGTACTTTTAACTTGTTTTTTTCTCAAGATCTTGCTTCAATAAAAGTCTTAAAACTTTCACAACTACTGCTAAAATAAGCAATAACTCCATCTTGAAGCTAGGCAAGTGTGCCACTCCTCGGAACCGTCAAGGTTGAAAAAGTTAATGGAAGACTAATTAAAAAGCTGGGTTCCCAGCATGTTGCTGTGCCTTGTCATTATTCATCCCTGATTGTGAGGCGTCTTTGCCAAAGGGTTAGCGCAACATGATGGCAAAGATGGTCAGCACAAAAAAAATCCCAACAGTACACAGTCCATACTTCCTTCATCAGTGTCTCCACAGGGTTTTGGGTGAGTGAATTGCAAACTTTGATGCAGCCCATCCAACATCCCAACAATCAAACTGTGTATGGACATGTTTCTTTTCAAAACTTTTAAATGACACTTTACCTATCATAGCCACTCTGCCCCGACACACCTGGTGAGCGCCTCAGGTCTACCGACCAGACACTATTAGAAGTACCAACAGCTAAGCGGAGGTTAAGAGCACATCATACCTTTTTCTTTGCTTGTCCCTCTGTTTGGAATGACCTCCTATTGAACATTTGGCAAGCCCCCTTACTGCCCAGCTTTAAAATTATTCTCAACTAATTTGTATTCGTTGTCATTTGACTCAAGATGACAAAGACTATTGTTGTATATATGATATTTGCTTTGTAGACTGCAGTGGCTGTTTTACAGGCCATGTGATCAGTTGTCTCCCACATTCCAAAAATGTGCATGTGGGTTCACTGAAGACTCTAAATTCTCCATAAGGCAGAGAGTGAGTGCGGGTGGGTGATGATTTTCCTTTGACAAGAGACCATAGTCAGCATAGTGAGTCTGACCAGCCGTGACCCCAAAGTGGATCGGCGGTCCAGAAAATTGCCGGATGGACAGATGAATGAATTTTGTTACATACCAATACTGATGAGTAAATTCCGGCCATGAACCACACATTTGTTAGGCATAGAGTATATTTGGAAATAATGACTAAATGGAAAAGAATTATTTGTGCTATGATCATTACATGACTTGTTCAGTGAGTATTTTTCAAGCTATTTTAATGTATGTGAATCAATCACACACACATGACTCGATTCGATGACTTCATTTTCTCAAGAAGCGGGAACTTATTGGCCTAAGCTACTCCAGCTACTTCTTGAACTCAAGATAGCTTTGATTGCTGCATGTCATCATTAAAGTGGTATCTACTAAACATGGAATAAAATCAATATACAAATGGTTGCACACTGAACACATTTTTGCTTTTGGCCAAGGTTGTGTCGGGCAAGTATCATTGTGTAATGGCTGAGAGCAAATCCTGGGCAGGTCACCAACACTTTACACTCACTGAACATCATGTAACCTTTGAAATGTGTTAAGTACACGCGCACACATGCACACTCCTACCCACACCAGCACACACCCACGACACCCACAGAAACATACACAAACACACACGTACTCACTGTTACAAAAGGTGTATCACAAAAGTATGCCTTTGCAAAGTTAACTGGAAAGCTGGTCAGTGGAGCGGATAACTGCCAAAGAAAGCAACCAAAAGAGGTGGTACTACACATTTTTTTTAATAGCGTCTCCAGCTTGATATGGTGGGTCCCATTCTCGTTTAGTCCTGATAGAATTGGAGCATAACGGCCCAAAATGAAAATTAAAATCTGACCACCGTTACCAGGGCTTTCATCACATACGCCGCTGCGCTCTAAGTAGAATAATATTTTGGGCTAACTGGACTTACACAACTGCAGCTGTAGATAAACTGTTCGATACAGCTATTGTATTAGAGCTGATTAGATTGTGTAAGTGCAACTAGTGTTGTGACCAAAGAGGGTAAATTACATCTTGTATGATTTAATCATATCACACTTAGCTTTCCGTAGACGACAAGCGTCGTCTGTGTTCATACATGGATAGCATGTGTCATTGTTCCAGTGAATAAAATATGCCAGCAAATTATTCCGCAGCCAGAAATATCTCGTCATGAAAGACCGCAGCATCAAAGGCATCATCAGTAGGACTTTTCCTCCTTTGTTGTCTACAATGTAGGTTTGGATAGAGGCTTCACTTTGAGGCAGGCGGACCACATCCAGGCCTTATTGCTGATGTAATTACACACACCTGCGCCTCCTGGTTCACCAAACGTGTGGCTAGCCAAAGAAAAACGAGTGTAAAATCAAAATCGGCACGCACCATGTTCAAATCAGAATAACATATTGAAATTAGCATTTTCCTTGCAGTAAAAAAGAAGACAACTGCATGTTGGGTGGGTTCCAGGTCGTGCTGGTTTCTGTGACATCATCCTCTGTGATGTGCAAACCTCTAAATGTGGATGGCAGCCATTCAATGCATGACAACCTGTATGCAAAGACATCCAAAATTCACTTAAACAGCAGCGACAACATAAAAGTAAGCCATGGTTGACCTTCATTTGCTCCTATCAGGGGTTGCCGTAGCAAGTTTCATGATTAATTTGTTTGGCACAGTTTTTTTTTCCCCATCGGATATCGTTCCTGACTCAACCTTCACTTTCCCCAGGCTTGGGATGGCACTCGAAAGATGGTTGTTTCGACATAGGCTGAGAAACAAAAGCTACATCGGCTTCATAAAAGTAAGCACAGAGTAATAATAGAATTGTGATGAGAAGTGGATTGCATAATGAATGTATGGATAATATCACAAAGATTTAAGATTTAAACATGACAGTTTTTATTGGCCTGGAATGACTCTTCCCCTTTGTCCATAACGAGAGTGAACTTGGCATCACACTCTTGGCTGCAGTCTGATTTTTTAAAATTATTCTTATTATTTTTGGGTGCAATGACTGTATCACAAATATAGATCTAATTTCGTGTAAAATGAGCTTGACCTAATTAAAATGACAACATTCAAAAGTATTGGAAAACATAGGAATTCAAGTCATTTAAAAACATAATGCAAAAATAAAATAAAGTAACGGTGAGAGTTGGACCAGTGAAATTAATAAAATAATGTAGTGTGCAAAAGCAAATTTTTTAAATAAATTACACCATATTTCACACTCAGTGCTAAAGTTTAACTTTCTAGCAGGTGTTTTAATATTTAGCGAGACACCCGTGTATTCATCACAGATTGCCGTATTAGGATCGCCCTGAAAGGGTAGAGCCCATCTGTCGGTTTATGGCACGATAACATTGGCAAATACAGCGTAAGATCTTTATCAGACTTAACATTTGGAAGAGGCTTGATTTCGATCTTGAGACCTTTTTCCCCCCGAACTGTGTCAGTTGAATGTATTGTAAAATCCATCCCGTGACTCCTTCCTAACATGAATGTTCTGCTGCAGGTCAACGTGACATCCCATGTTAAGATTAGGCGGCATCGGCCACTTGGGGAAAGCTGTGAGAAGCTTCTCACTTTGACTTTGATTGACCCTGGCAGAAGCTCCACCTGCAGCAAGATAGAGCATTATCATTTCAAAGGAGGGCGCAGAAAAGGTTGTCCCTTTGAACAAAACGCCTCCATTCATACATCAAAGCAGACATCTGACATTGGACTCAAAAAAATGATGGTGACTACCAAAGCCGCACAAGAAAGTGCTGGACCGAAGAAACCCAACTCCCCAAGCCGATCAATGTTAGATACTGAATAAATCACGGCAAGGGCAGTAAAACGGGCGGTGCTGTCACTTAAATGTTGCCTAAAAGACGACGAGAGTTTTGTAAATGCTTTTGTACGACATTATGCATGAGTGCTCAGCACAGTGTGACTAAAAAGATGTGATAACATTCTGCTAAGCCGCCTGCTTACTTCATCAGTGTAAAACATCACAAAACGGCTCCGAAAGCTGCATGTAGATCAGAATATCAAACATTGAAAAAATGCTGTCTAGTCCTATTCGGGGGGAAAAAAAAAACAGCCGATAATATATCAGCAATTTGTATGCTAATTCGAAAAATCTGTTATTTTTTCCACACATTTGAGCTCAGTTGGAGTGCAGCACGTATGAGGCTTCAAATATTTTATTGCTCAGTAATGATTTAATCAAATAGAGAGCTGAAAGAGCTTTTGCCAACTCCATCCCAAGTTCAGAAGTACTGAAACTAATCCAGCCGGAAAGTACATGTTTCGGTTGTCCTATTCATTTGCAGTCTAATATAAACTGTGAATACTTTTACAAAACAACCATTTTTCTAAATGTGAAGGTCGGGCTTGATAGATTTTAGATGTACGAGTATGAGTTGACTCAATGTCATCAGTGGAATTATTTAATGAGCTAACACTGTTCCCCCCTAGACAAAGGAACGTGTCGATAACCTCTGCTAAGAACTGCACACATTGTCATCCTCAGGGGAAAAAAATGTTCAGAAAATCATTTCAAATTAAAAACCGAAAAGGATTCCCTACCAACCAACAGGACCTGCAGGAGTCCTTGAACGATTCACCATGAAACACCCTATGTTTGATTAACGGGTTTGTCAATTCATACGGAGAGTCAAATGATCATTATGATGGAACGCTCACGTTTGAAACTGTGGGGTATACTTTAAATGTGAAAGAGAAGCATTTGGTCTTTGCAAATCATAAAGATGAGAAGAAGCACAGCTGCGGACAAGGTCAGAGGGGGTTGATGAAGGAAGGACTAATGTGAGGGTTGTATCTATGATCCATGACTGCATTAGTAATGATGTGACCTCTGGACTCTGGCCTATAACAACCTCTTCTGATGAGGCTGGCTGTGTGTGCGCGGGTCCGTGCGCATGTGTTTCTGTCTGCCTTTTCTATCTGTCTGTAGGCAGCAAAGATGGACAATGATAAATCCATGGGAATAACGTTTGTGTAAGCTTTTCTTGGGCAAAGGTGAAATAATCTTAAACCCGCGGTACACTAAATTGACCTTAGTTTAAGGTGCAGAATCAAAAATGCAGCCTTTGAAGAGATAATGAAGCCAGGTTTAGGTGAGAATTGCTATACCAGTTCTTGTGTGTGTGACCAGTCCAGGGTTGTAGCCTGCCTTTCACTTGAAGTCGGCTGAAAAAGCTACCGCTCATGCGTGACTCGAACAAGGACGAACAGTATCAAAAATGGATGGATGTTTTGTTTTTGTTTTTGTTTGTTTTTAATCTTGTGACATTGAAAAGCAATTAAAGGGGACAAACGTTGCAGAACATATGGTGGTAGTAATCAGATGTTTGCTGTAGTTGGATGTTCTCTAATACTCAAAACCCTGCATAGCTCTGCCAACTGTTTTTCAACGAGGAAGGGGGTTGAATGGACTCGGTTTACATGAAACCGAGCTGAATAACAGCTGCCTCGACTGGAAAACTACACACACTCAACTTCAATTGTGAAGGTTGAAGCAACGATTAGTGCCCAGTCAATCTCACCCAAATAAATGAAAAAAGAAAGAATAATTAGACCTGGCAAAGGAAACAAGCGGCGCAAACCACATATTTCCTGATGCCTCAAACTGGATGTATTTCTTTTACATGAAGGAGAGCAAGTCATAATGGTATATACAGTAAAGTCTCGTTATATCGATATCGGATATATCGATAGTCCCGGTTATCTCATCTCATCTCATTTTCCGTACCGCTTATTCCTCATTAGGGTCGCGGGGGATGCTGGAGCTTATCTCAGCTGTCTTCGGGCACGAGGCGGGGGACACCCTGAATTGGTTGCCAGCCAATCGCAGGGCACACAAAGACATACAACAGTCACTCTTCACTCTCACACTCACACCTCGGGACAATTTGGAGTGGTCAATCTGCTTGCCATGCATAGTCCTGGTTATATCGATACTATTTCTATGCACGCATGGAGAAAATTACATGCAAACAGGGTCGGATATATCGATAGTCCCGGTTATATCGATATTTTTCGGACTCCCTTGAATATCGATATAACGAGACTTTACTGTATTATGCAAATTGTTCTCTTAAAAGCTCATTGGTCACTGGCACAAATACTGACTCATGACAAAAGTCGTCACATGAAGCATTATACTGTATCTAAGACCACACTTCACCACAACATTGTAGTTAAATGACTTTAACAAACTTGCTGAATGAGCTGCATTTGACACAATTATTTTGAAGCTAATCAGGGCACAAATATGCAGAGCAGGTTCGCACCCAGTAGGGATTCCACCCCCCCCCCCCCATTTCCAACCCTATGCTCTGCCGTCATTGTCGTATTTGGTCAAAAGAAGCACAGATTGTCACAAAATTCAATGTGTTTACAGAGTACAGGTCACGCCGAAAGATGTGGAGCAAAGACTTTTTCTGATGTCAATACAACTCACTTTTTCAAGGTAGCGATTGCTTGGCTGAGTGTGCTTGTACTGCATCTGTGACTCTGCAGATGTCTTGACCTATAGAGTCTTTGTTATGGGACACTACAATATATTGCTGAGCGAGTTTTACCAATCCTGTTTAGAATCAATAAATCATCTCTGAAAGCTTTCTATTGTTCCCATTGATCACCAATAGACAGCATGAGATCTCAGGTTAAAATGCGGTGATTTATACACACGAGTCAGGCTGTTTCGGAAGAGCTGCTCTCAAGCACAACACAGAAAACAACATTCTGCTGCAGCAAAGTCATTTAAGCGGAAACTTGTGGAAGTTAGTGAAAACAACACAAATGAGAGACACAAATGTGCTTGAGGCAAAATATGGCCGTGGAAATGTTTATTCTTGACATATAAATCACTTTGATATTTCCCTGCAGCAAATGCAGGATATTGAAGAGTCTGTGTGTCTCTCTGTGCTGGTTTGCTACATTCACCTTCTCCTTCCTGATGCATGTTTGCCCTGTCTAGGCTACATTGACTTTAAGTTAGTCTCAAGGGAAATGTGTGGTATGTGGTGGATCGGTCTCTTTTGGGTACTTTAAAAAGCTTCCAGACAAATGGGAATCCAATCACAAGTCCCATGAGCAAAACTGCCTTAAGCATTAGTATGATTCCCAGGGACTCACAAGATTCGAATCCAGCAATCAATGCACCATAAATATCCATCATCCGTCGTCAGCTAACATAAATCAAGACATTTCATCCATAGTCTTCATCTTATGTGTGCTTATCTACTCAAGCCATAAGCCTGCCAATAGTGTACTTGAACATGAAAATGCAAATGAGTACACGTGTGGAGGCCGTGTTGCCTCTCATCATTGCATTCAAATGATAATGTATTTTCTTTAAAGGTTTTGTATACATGTGGTGATGTTTTTTCCCAGTTGAGGTTTATGTTAAAAGGTCAAACAAAAAATATTCTGAAGTTAATTCATTTCAAACACCATTTCTCTGGAGAATGGGGACCGCGGAGGGTCTAGCACACTTTTCGAACCACATAATGGTGGAATTCATTTCGCAAGCAATGTAGACACATTTTCGCGCATCAAGTGCATGTTTATCTGATTGTATAGTGACCATGAATAGAATATACAGGTCTGTCCAAATGTTTTGTGGTGTGTGAGATCAAAGTTCAGTCAGATCCATTTCTGAGAAAAAACTATGAGTTCTCCCTCCATGTTCTTGGTGTGCTTAACTCATCCATTTTCTACCACTTATCTGGGGTAAGGTCACAGAGGTGGCAGATTTAGCAGGGAAGCCTACACTTCTCTCTTTCCAACCACTTCTTTGAGCTGTTCCCAGGGGATCGCAAGGTGTTCCCAGATCAGTCGGGAGATGCCGTCTCCAGCATGTCCTGTCAATTTTGCATGCATGTTAAATTTGCGTCTTTTTGTTTGTGTGTGTGTTTTTTATAGAAAAGAAAAAAAAATCGTAGACAAGAACCTACAGTAATCAAGTCTTTTTTTCTATTCACAATTTCCAAAGTTATTTAATACTTGCACCGATAGGTCGGCACTTTTCTGGTGTCTATAGATTGCATATTTCAGTTAAACATGTACAAAAAGGCCACCCTGGAACAGGGATAAAAAATAATCAATTACAGTGCCCAATAAGTAATACCAAACAGTAATACCAAACAGCATCACATAGGATTTTTGGGGGTCCGTTTAGTTGATTAAAATCACAGAGTAAAAGGGAAAATTACAAAAATGGGATGGGCGAGTAATTATTGCATGAATAAAAGTTTGTGGTATATCTTTTAACATAGGGAGAACTTTCTGTTATCTGTTCACATTTACTTTTCTGGGTGGAAACCAGCTGTGCAACATTAGAATCAAAGGACCAGTCACCGGCTGACATAGTGGTTACACACATTGGACATCTGGATGCCATTTGACGTGAATAAGAAATAAAAATGCTGTTCTGAGTTGCACAATGAGAGTGTGTTTTTGAAAATCCAACACAATTGGCGCACTTTTTTCCTTGTTTCATTTTGGATTCTTCCAAAACATTTTTAGGTGGAGTGAGTTTTACTGATATACTTTATTTCAAGAACATTGTTATAGACAAAAATACCCGTCCGTGCATTGAATACATTTGTCCCACTCTTCTTATAATAAGAAAGAAACCCCTACAAGCGTGACTGCATTTACTTGAAATTTGTTAGTGCACCGGTGAAATAAGTGGCTTTGCAGCCATTGCAGCCACCAGAACGGCCTGACACAACACTACACCAACCTTGGTTTACTCGGCCAAGCTTTCGTTGCTTTTCCATTATAACATGTACAAATCAATTTTGGGGCGGAATCAACTGAACTATGCCAGCCTGCAGTGAACAGTGCATACTTGGAGTGTGCACGGATCAGTCAAAAACTCACACATGATGTGACTCGGTCAATGGTGTTCCACCAATTCCAAAGAGAAATCTCAATTGCATCATGTCCATCTGCTACAGACAGCGAAGACTGGTGAAAAAAAAAATCACAAGAACCCCTTTCTCATTTTTGATGATGTTCACGCTGCATAAGCCAAGACAAGGGCAGAAAAAATGCTCCTGAACCCTCCTGCACCAAAGACTTTCTAGACTACTGTGCCATGCCTTTGCATTATTTTATGGTACATAGACAATTTTAATATTTGTTTTTCATTTTTACTCAGCTGTCACATTATGTTCACTTCAGGCCAATATGTTATATATTTGGAGTATCAATCCTGCTATCATTCAGACAGGGATGCGACAATTTAGCCTATATGTATACATGTGTTCATTGGTCCAATAAAAAAGTTCATTAGGGGCTTTACTCCCCTTCACACAACTGTGTCGTAAGTGGTGGGGTGGTGGGAAGATGAAGACCTATAATTACTTTCTAATTCCCACTTTATTGGATGCTGAGAGGGCCAGAGTCCTGTCAAGATGAATTTGTCACAGCTTATGAAAGTGAAATTACAAAGCCATTGATTTATTTGCGGAAAGGAACAAGGACAGCTCATTGAACGACACGACCTGAGTTCAGTGTCCTCTTGTCAAGGAGATATACAGTAATTTAATATGCGAGGAAAACAAATGAGGGGGAAGATGTTGGCATCATAATGTCGTAATACGCCAGGAAGAAGGAGAATAGTTGTTTCACACAAGCTTAATGTCATGGTATGTGATGCAGGCATTAACTTTAAAAAGAATTCATACAAAAAATATATATAAACAATACACACAACACAATTTCTGTTTTAACATAAAATATTGTGCATTTGTACTTCATTGAATACAGGCTGAAAACATGTGTATGTGAGTGTATGATTGCCAAACCGCCAGTAGAATTTGGGGGTTGTGAAAAACAATGTCATTTGAGTACAGAATACTGATTCTTAGATTAGATGCATCAAAATGTACAATAAAGTATGTGATTTTTTTATGTCTAACTTTCTTAGGTGTCACTCGCCGAAAGAATCGTTACATGTTCAAAGAGGATTTCCTTTTCTGCAAACTTTTCTTCTGGACTTTGACATTTGCCGTTATTCCTCATCGCCAGGTTGCACTACAATGAACTTGCTTGCAGTCACATTCAAATTTCACATTATTTCTCCTACACATAGAAGCTGGAATTTCATTAAAAAATGGTAAGCTTGGATGATTTTAATCGCCCATATTTAATTCTTCATATGTGAACTTAAACAGGGAGACAACACGTTACCCAGTGATATGGGTTGAGTGAGGTGACAAAAGGCGGCAGTTCCTGTCCGATAGTAAGCAGAAATTGTTTTTTTTTTTTGCAGTCTAAGGTTTCACTGTTTTGATTTCATTCACGATAACCTTGTGGACAGGCAACCTATCACCTCCTATGTAGGATCATAGTTAAAGCGGTTCTTTGAGAGGTACAATTACATTACAGGTACAAAAAATACAAAAAGTATGTCAATTATTATGTTTGTACTTTACCAGCTACCTTCTTAAATTTAACACCATCCATCCATTATCTGACCCGCTTGTGCCCACATTTCTGTCACTTTCGAGACAGGTCTCAGTATGATGCAATGAAGTTCGACATAAATGCCACACAAATTGAAACGAAATGTATTCATCAGGAATACCGCTGAGTAGAGCGCAGACATTCATCAAAGATAACTAAATTATGCACTCTCATTTAATCATAGCCTTTTAATTTCTATGTATTTTGTATCATCCACTGAATGATGATGAAAAGGTCATATCGTGTTTATGCAGCGCCTCATCAGGTTAATAAAGAAAATACATCAAAATCAAACACGTTCTTCCTTGACCCATGTAACATTGCTCCAAAATGGAAAACGCTATTCATTAACCTAGCAAATTCAATGAAACTATCATCCTTCACGGAGGTCATCGAAACTGAACATGATTCTATTTCTTTTTCCCGATATAATTATCTTTATTAAATCTTAGTAACATTTGAAAATACCTTTTGCACACCTTTATCAAGTGTCTATCTTGTGAGTCTACATTTTTTTTCTGTGCTATTTTGGAATTCATTGTGATTCACTCCCAAAATTCATTTCACACAAAACTCTCGCATCCCTGCAATGACAGTCACGTGTGGCTATGCATCGAGTTGGTCTAATGGGCAAGTGAGTGATGTGTTAAAGTGGCACTGCTAACTTAGAACAGCATTTTTCAAAAACCACCCCACAAGTAAAAGAGCATCCAAAAGAGCCTCTTGAGGAACAATAAAATATCTTACGTACGTCTAATTACCATAGAGAGTGGATGAAAGAAAGGCTTGCTTCACTTGTTGGCAAGTCAAATTAAAAAATGGAAAACAAATATCAAATGCTGCATTTACCAGAATATGTGTGGGTGAGTGTGAGATTAACGAGGAGTAAGAAAATAAGGAATTACATTAACTTATTCAATTCCTTTGACATATTTCTACCCACCATGACTGCCTACCCATGCCATATTTATTATTATTATTATTATTATTATTAATAATATTTTTTCCCCCATAATGCGATGCAGGGTCTGCATTGGAAAGTATTTAAAATATGTCCAGAAGGTGTTAGTGTTTGTTTAAAGGACAACCAACACCATATTTTGTTTCCTAAATGACATCAGAAAAACGTTTTAAAGCATCCAAAATACCCAAAACACGCAGGCTGATATTTTTAGTCAAATGAAAAACACCAATAAAAATGACACTTATTAACTGTCCAAAAACTACTTCAAAATGAAACCGGAAATGGCCATAGAGACATCTTGCCTTGCTCCAGAATCAAAACAATGGCTTCAGATTCGGAGAAGATGCTTTTTTGTCACTAATCCAGTTATGAATATGATTCAAATAGTTCTGAAGAGGAAAGCATCAATGTTTGCATTTGATTAAAGAAGTCATTCCGTGTCATTTTGAGGCATCTGGACTGAAATGTAGAATCCCAGAAAATGCACAAGATGGCGCCCACGCTCCGTTGGAAATGGGCTGATTTGTCTGCTGGGAATTTGTGTCAGCTCGTATCAAATAGTAGTCTTGGTGCAACACACAACGATTCACCATCGCATTATTTATGTGTTTTCCTTCTAATTTCGCCATCAACACGGATCAACACGAGGTTTTCAAGTGAAACAAAGTACCCAAAAATTCATTGTGTGTCACTTTCTCGGTCAGTGACAATATCTACCGTGACGTCACGGGAGGTATCGTCACCAACTCAAAAACAAGACTTCCTGAATATTCAGCGCGAGTCTTAAAACGTAAAATATAGCTATATGCGGTGGAATCTTTGTAAAATACGCTCAGTAGAAGTCGAGTGATTTCACAAATTATCGACACAACTTGTCCAGAGGCGTTGGTTGTCCTTTTAGGGGTCAGCCAGTTAATGCTGGAGAAGAAGTAGAAGTAGAAGGGCAGAAACGCATGGGCAGAGATGTGGAGTTTAGTTCATTTAAAGTCAATTCGAACCAGTATAAAGGCTGAGATTGAGATACGTCTGTGTAAGCTCTCAGTCATACAGGAGTGGTCCATCGATGAAAAGGTTTCTTCAGCCGTCATCTGTACTTCTTTGAAGGTGTCGGTCGTTTCGCTTCTTATCCAAGAAACTTCGTCAGCAAACTACAGTCTTACTGGTAGTTTAGGCCCTATATATATATCCCTACTGTCCAGACATGGCGATGCCGGACTCTGCTATGATAGGTCCCTGCTCTCAGGTTGGGGGGAGCAGAGGACTACTCTCTGCAGCTGCTCCACTGATAGTTCCTATCGTTCTGACTAACGACTGGCCTGATTGCCCCTCTTCGACCGGTATCAACTCATTATTCGTATTACTAATCCAATGTTGATGAGATTGAGATGTCTTTTTCCAGTGCCAATGGCAGAGATCGAAAGAGTTAAAAAGGACTGAAAGTTACATGAAAGTTTTCATGAAATTATACCGAGCTACCACAACAGGCTTGCATGTGCCACAAAAAGCGATGTGGCTGTCAGCTGTACAGCAATTCCCTATGCATAAATCACAAGAGCTACAGCCCTGGGCCCACACATATAATGAACATGACATTATCAACAGTACCATTGATAGAATTGGAGATCTTGGTATAGTTGAAGGCCCTTGAGGTGAGACAATTCAGAAATTCAACCTTGTTTTGAGCAAACATTTCCGGCATAAAATGTAAAACATATTATATGGGGCCTCAGAGTACCCCCTCAAACTCTGATATGGAATTTGTTGTGGTTATGTGTGGAATTTTATTTCAACAGAAGGACCAACCTCAGCACGTGGTGTTTATTTAAGAAGGTGAGTATTTATTCAGTGTTACTTGGTATCCAGTTCATGCCTGTTTTTGATTGACTCTACATTTTAACATTAATGTTCTGTCATTGAGGTGACAATTAAGGAGTGAGATCCACAAAGCACATAGACGGTGAGTTGCATGGTGCTTGAAATATGTTGCCATGGTTTGTAATTTGTTTAAATTTAGACTAATGGTTTTTAGGCGACCCTGAATAGTGCTCGATTTATTGTGGCAGTTAATGTTAAAACTAAAATGAATATAATTGCATTTGCAGTTCCAAAAGGTTTCAATATGGCAACAATCTAACTCATAATTCAATTTCAGTTTTGACCTATGGGGGGGAATGTTTTGAAATCGAAGTAATTGGAGGTGTCAGTGTCCCAGAAAACTAAGTTCAACAAAACCGAGCACCATGAACCAGTTATACCTTAGAGGTGACTGAAGAGATCGATGGTACTGAATTAATTAACTTGACAATCATGGCTGTAATTAATAATGCTAATACAATGTCACCGTATATGTGAACTTATAAAAAAGACAAACAAGGATAAGTAGAAGAAAACACCCAGCGGAATGGCTATGATAAATGAGTAGGCGCGCCGAGTGACTAATACCAAGAGATTAGCGTTGCATCTCCCGCTTGTTAATACTCTAAACAAGAACACCAAGTATTTTCGAAGTAATGTACCCAGTACAAAACTTAATTAATGTCCATAATAAATACATGCCATTAAAGAGGTGTCAAGAGACTAATTATATCAGTGGAAAAGAAGTTACAAAGCATGCTGTGTTTGCCAGTTTGAGGGTTGTGGGGTGGGGGAAAGCACCAATCTATCAAGAGGACACAGACCTACTAAGCTCATTTGTCGAGAAATTCTTCCCAAGTCCATCAAGACCTGACATAACAAAAACCACTTCAATGTCCAACCATTGAAAATGGAGTTCATCTCGACATAGCAAATGGGCCCTGAAACATGCTTTGAGGTGTCAGGAGAAGCTGGAAAGAGGCCTAGGATGGGTAACGTTCGGAGAGTGTATGGGGAACGCACCGGTATACACGAAGGCTTTCTTAAGCCCACTCCTAACCAGGTCCAGGTGGACGCACTATCACTGACTAGTATACTAAAGAGGGTCAACACAGCTACGGCAAGAGATGCTGGAGGACTTCAACGCAAATCAATGTTTTTGTTTTTGACCATATACCTTCACATTGTTTCACAAAAAGCCAACCCTGGCCCTATGACCTCCGTTTTAGGACACTCCTATATCACTATTCTGCATGCCTGTATTTTGACCTTTTCAAATCCTGCTTTAAAGGTTGCGTGTTCACGTGACTGTGGGCCGCACGGACTGTGGCTCGAGTGAGTGCAACTCTCTTGTCTGACCTACAAAGCTATTGTTTGGAAGAGAGTGCATTCATCGCAGCTCTCCACACAAAGCTAGCATATGAGGGAAAGAACCCTTCCTCAACTTAAGTGCTGCTCAACTCTGCACTTTGGAAAGCTTTCGAGGCAGTATTGGTTCAGGGGATCTCTGAAAAGGAAGCCCAGCGCTCTGCTGCTTTGAGAGGTGAAAATGGTGTTCAGGAGCTACTGAAAGATTAATCAGTCTGCGATATGTCTGTAAGAGGCTGAAACACAGGTTGAGCTACTGACTGCCGACTGAACTCCATTCAGCACTGATTACAGTGTATTTTGTACAGTCCTTGACAAATGATCTGTCGTCAAACACCCTTTCCTGGATAACACAATTATTCAACACACAACTTTAATATTTATTGAAGGCATACTGAACCAAAAACATAAATTTTTCTTTCAGTGCGGCAAAATATGTTTAGACGTCGGGAAATAGATGCACAAGTTAACAATTGTTAGGCATTATAGATGGTTTATTGAGGTCCTCCAATCAGATAAGGTTGGGATGCAAACAAAAAATGAAGGGTGCGTACCTAAACCAACAGTAACTTCAGGAAATATTATAAAAATAGGTAACAATGGGTTATTACCTAAGAAGAGGATATCTCTTTGTTCTCTGTGTGCTTCCCTTTCCAAGTGTCACACTTCTACTCAATTTCCTGGTACTGCTTTGAACAAACATGGTCAAGTGCCTGGAAAGTATCTTAGCGCCACAATTTTTGATGACTCCTGTCTTCCCGTTGAAGTGCCAAGAACAACCAGGATTATTACTTTTGCACATTGCTCTCCCACGGCAGGTGTAAAAAGTGTATTTGATCCAATTTAGATTTAACCAGTGGAGCAAACGGTAGGAAATGGCGGAGCAAGCCAAATGGTTGCAAAAACTGCTTCAATTTGCGATCCTTTCGTGTCATTTTTTTGCCTTGCGCTGTTCTCCCCTTTGTGTTAATTATATGGAATGGTTTCCAGAAAACACAAGTGGCTTTCACAAACAGTGGAGACAATGTCAGGACGGAAATAACCGAGAAGGACCCAGTTGGCTTTGGTCCACATACAGTAGCTTTGTCTTCACGACTTGTATGTGTAGAAAGAAATGTTGACAGTTTCGACACAGCATTATGCTCTCCTGAGTTGCATCTTTAATTCATGTGTCGTGTCTGTGCGCGACCCGCATTTTTTTTTACTTTTTGGTCCAGTTGTGTGCGGGGTTTCGGTGGAGTTGAGTCCAATGGAAGGAACTTGAATGGTAGATCATCGCTTCCTGCCTGGCGCAAATGTCAACAGGGTCAACAGACAGCTTTGCAGTCCAGGAAGAGGGAAGGTCGGTCTTTCATCACTAAGACGTATTGAAGAAGCAGCCAAAAGATAATCACAGAAGCACGGGCCTATGCAGACCTGAAAGTTATATCTTCTGCATTCCCTGATAAGAAGCCGAGCCTGACATCCTTTTCATTTCTGCTCCCTCATTTCATTTTATTGAACTTTAATTTAATTTAGTATTTGTGGATAACATGAAAACATAGTCCTGTTTTCTCGACGGCAAGTGCAAACAGGAGGGCAGGCAGCCATCAGATATTACTGATCTTGAAGCATTTTGCTTCCACCTTTTGGCAAAGCTAAAAAAAAAAAAAAGAAAATCTGTTTTTGTGTGTATTTGGTACCACTTTGCAATTGGAAGTGCTTCAGAGATACTGGAAGATGAAAGTGATTAAAGTGATGAAAAGGTACAAAAGTTCAAAGTATCGTCACAAAGGCCAATTTCTGTGCCAGTTGAGGAATTAAAACATTCTGTCATTCACTTAAAATAGCCTGAATCGAGAAGGTATATATATATATATATATATATATATACACACACACACATACGCACATACACACTCACAATATTCATTCATATTCAGTCATATTCTGGATTTCAAAGCATGCTTATGCCAATTAAATTTGACATATTGCATCAGAGGAATTTGAGGGTAAATTGAACACATTTATGAATATGTATTCCTTTTGCAGGTCAATTAAGCATCACATAAATGGCTGCTGTGTTATTTCACCGTCTTAAGTGTAGTAAGGCCTCATCTCATGAGCTGGTTTATTTGAGACATTCAGATTAAGTGTAAAGCTGTCTCATCACCACAAGGCTATGAGACCAGATGTGAGAGTGAGACTGTTTTGTAGGAATAATAAATGTTCTCATATGTGTTACACTTAAGAGGCATTCAACCTTCATGAACTGCGTGCCAACGCTCACAAGGGGGAAAAAAATGAAACACATCTGTAAGATATTTCCCAAACTGACTATTTGAATTGGAAGGTTTGATTTAAGTGTCCCAAGTTGCAGACATCAGAAATTCTCAACTGGCCAGGTGACAAGAGACATGCTGAACTTTCAGAGATTTTATGAGGGAAAAGAGGATCTCAAAGTTTCCGAGCAAAGACGAGAAAATGTGCACGAAAACCTCTCCAAAATATACATCATGGAACATTCCAGAAGGGGGGATTATGGTTCAAAATCCATCTGTGTGATGGAAAGACAAGTATTTATCAGGCAATTGCAGTGAGAAGTATGGGCGGAAGGGGGTGGGGGAAGCAAAAACAGTCATGTGGAAACAAATAATAGTTTTTCTTAGAGTGAATGTATTTAAATGTATGTCACATTTATTTTGAAATGTTAGAAATTGTTTGATTTGTATGTTCAAATCAAGATAAACTTTGTATATTTTCTCCAGTTCCTCAAATTTGCGATGCGGCATCCGAGGTATAGTTTTGGATAAAACTGCTATGACAAGCACAGCACATTACAGTGCCTTCAGGTGTTTTGGCAACTCCCTGTTAATGGGCCATGGAATGAATTGGTTGTCTTTTTACCCTACATTAATTATAACGGATCGTTTAAATTCAAATGTCCATAAAGTCGTACAATTCTGATTTTTCTTGTGGACGGGGGCGTGATCTGCACAAGAGTTTTGCATTTTCTTTGGACTGTGATAGACTTCAAAAGATCTAATTTCATCATGCATATGAGAAAGCCCCTGATCAAACTGAGGGGTGAACAATTGCAATTGTTGGCGATGGAAAACAAAATGTTTGGTGCTTTTGAACATGGTATCTAACCTCAGTGAAGATGACAAAAATATGTAATACATGTAATAAAGTACATCTGGAAGAGAAGACTGAAGTATTAAACGTGTCTACGGAAGTTTTAGTTCATTTCATGACTGCTAAGTGATACATGAATGAAAAAAATAAGCCACATATCTCTAACTTCTGCTGTTTCACTGACTGACTGACTGATTCCAGCCCACGATAGTGTTGAGATTAACTTTAATGGGCGAGGCGCATTTAAATCCTTTCAATTCCTCCCACTGAATACTTTGAAATTACATTAATCTTTTTTCGACACAATTTTCAGATGATTTTGAAAGAAGCCAAGTATCACATCACTAATTGACTCCAAAGGACAGGAAATGTGGTGGAAAATTAGAATGTAATGACGTGCCAGTAAGACGGTGCGCTGATAACACCCTTGAAAAAGAGCCCCAAATAATCACCATGCACCAGGAAGCCTCCTGTGCAAGCTCGGTTATCGTATGATCTTGTACGCTCAGACAAGGTGAAAGTCATATGAGCACGCGCACAACCACATGACGATTGTCGCGTTTTGCATGACATTATTAAGAGAATTAAAATAATCACCACAGGCTGCTCGACGTGTAAACTGATTACATTCAATAAAAGCTTCACACACTGGATGCACACAGTTTTGCACAAAAAGAAAAAAAAACAAACCTATATGAACCTCACATATCTCATTTCTCAATTTCAGACTTTTGATAATATCCCCCATGGCCTGTAGGAAGACTCAAATGTTTCAATATGCTGTACGCATTTAGTACTTTAACTCTAACCACGTGTGCTTCATTGACGCCATCCTGCACACTAGAGAACTGGCATGCTTATCGCTCCATTAATTTTTTCATCCCAATTATTTTTAAATAATAGATCAAGAAAAAAAAGCCAAGAACAGAAGACTCAAAACTTGCAAATCAATTATCATGACACATTTCTGCAATGAGTTGCCTGCTTATAGATGCTCTTGTATTTTAAATGTTTGTTGAGAATTTTTTTTTTGGTCCAGTTCCATGTGCCATATGTCATACATGATGACCGTCAACATGAATTTGCTTCAGTCACTAACAGAGTACTCGCTACAGTAGAACTTCCCAAAATCAAATGCAATCCGATTCTGTGACACCTGAAATTCTTATTTCAAACAACCCCACCCCCAAAACAATCAACTAAAATTGACATAAACCTTCCCACAATCAAACGGTCACCCCGATAAAATTTTAACTTACTGCATGAGTTGTATCAAGTGAAATCTTTATTCTATTGTATGTTCTAGTGTCAATGTTAGAGAGACAATATAAATAATAATAGTATGAAAAGAAGTAAAGTGTAAAATACAAATCGTCATGTCCATAAGTATAAGGGCATCAACACACTTATGATCTCATCTTATTTGTCTCTAATGTCAGCGACGGGAAATCGGAGGGAGGAGGTACGCTCGCTCCTTCCTCCCGTCCACTTTTGATTTGTCCCCGTAGATCGGCTCTCCCGGTAACGGGCTTTCGAGGGACACCAACAAGAGCAATGTGAAATGAAACAAGATTTTAACTGCAGACGTTCCGTTTTAATTTAAGGGCTTTTTCAATGGGACTGGATGCCCAGCATTTTATTGAGCACTTTATTGACTAACAAAACCGGCGGAAAGAATTCCAAGTAGTTTGGACAATATTATTCTGCTCATATTCAGTCAAATGCTTGTAACCACAATGGATGGTGTGTTCACAGTAGATGATGCCCCATTTTATTTATTTTTAGGTTGTGTTATACACAATATACAGTGTATCGAAAACATTACTTGAGATGTTTGGAAAGGTTTGTTCCGTTGTACATAGTATTTATCCATTACTGGATGAGGCATAACTCAGTATCAGAGTATTAAGCATCATACTACAAATTTAGCAAATTGATGTACTCATTAATTGAAATAAAACTATTCTGATGGTGAGGGGACCATGACAGCACTGGTCAGGGAAAGTCTACCCGGATTCATTTTGCATATTTTCATTCATAATCTGGCGTGCCCATTTTTGTATAATTATATTTAACTCTTGATAGATTTCAATTGAAGCTTGCATTTTATAATAACAGATGTCACGAAAGTCACTCATACGTTCACACAGTCAAGTGACAAGAAGCAAGGGTGCTGACAAGTCCGCGCTGCTCGTCTCACCTCACTATTTGACATGGCACACTGAACAAAAACACAAGGCCAAAGCTTATTACACAGAACAAAACCCCGCTGCCGGTGAAAAACGTCTCAGGCATAAAGTGATGCACTAATTCTGAAATGGGGCATGAAATACACAGGGCTGTGAATTATTGCTGGTTACGGAGAGGTAATAAGCTTGGCAAATGAATGATGAAGAGAGCCGACGAAGGCTCGCTCTCTCTCTCTCTCTCTCTCTCTTCTCTCTCTCTCTCTCTCTCTCTCTCTCTCTCTCTCTCTCTCTCGGTTTCTATTACCCGGCGACAAGCTGAGAGGCTACCTGGCGTGAACACACAGACTTGACTGCAGTGGGCATCGGGGCCCGCTGGGCATCCTGTGTGCATCAGATAATTGGAAGAACACCGCCATGCGATGCGGTGTGCAGACAGGACAGCACGCAGTGGACAAACACACCTTCAACAGATGGTTTGTCGAATGAATAAACAGCATACAAAGAGAAGAGGAAGCAACTTGGCACGTTGCAGACGACGGAGAGGAAACGCAAACTTAAGTGACAAAATGCGACAAAAGTGTAAAGATGGGATATGACTGGTAGCAGAGTCATTCATGATCACACAAGTGTGGATTCTGTCAGCATTTCTTAACAATCTGAGGTGTCAGAAAATCAGAATAAAAGGGATCATTAATTCAAGGAAGTGAATGACAGATTTGTAACAAAAAAACATATTTGGCAATAGATGGCACATTAAGTAGCCCGCTAAGTAGACTACAAAAAAATGTGGAACCATACCCCCATAATTAGAGCCCTTTGCTGGCTTTATTCCAAAGTATGGGTCAGGTGAAAAACAAGCCAACAGGGCAGAATCAATGTGACAAGGTTAATGATTGTTTCTCTCGTCTAAACTCAGGCTGTGAAGGAGCTGGGCCTGAGGGATTCCAGGTGACACTAAGGCTTCTCGTCATATCCGCCCAGTCACACTCCATTTCTTCACCTCACTTTCGCACCAAGCGCCCCATCCACATGCCAAAATCATAAGCCCCTTCATCATAATCAACCACAACCACAAGTAGCCCCAAAATTAACAACATAACCGTTATTTAATATTAGATGACAAATATGAAGCAATGCAATCTCCATTATAAACAATCAGCGATATATTACTGCACATGTACACACATTATTTGTTTGGATTAGTACGTGACATGTTACAGTGGCTGTTCACAGAAATTCACTTTACAAAGTTGGGACTGGCATTCAGTTAAACAGAGGATCCTTAACATGTCCACCAGACTGTGGATTGTGACGTGCCGGAAAACACTGTTCCATCACAATCAGCGGACACTTTTACTCATGCCATACAGAGCTGCCTTCTTAACCTGAGCAGCACAGTAACATGGAAACATGATAGATACCCTGGCTGATAGAGTACCCTCTTTATGATGTCACGGAGTTAGCCAGAACGTCATTCCTGATGGATAGACTAAAAACAGCCTTGACGATGTGTTAAACCACAGAAAAGGGTGGGGAGACTGGTTCTCCAGCTGGACGGCCAGTGAAGGGGTTGTCATCACATCATTACTGCCCAGGGCACCGCAGCAGGACTAAATTGTCGGTCCCATTTGATCACTGGGGTGAAAGCCTGTCCGCACAGCTGTTGTGAAGTCAGAGTCAACTCATGCATAACCATTGACATGGAAGCGGGCCAGAAAGAATATTTTAACTATCGCCAGCAGTACTTGAGATTGTATTTTTGTGTAACTGTGGCTTCATCATTTATTTCGAGTGAAAAAACAAAGTACGAAGAAGAGCTTCAACCTGCACCCACTACACGTATTGTGACGGGCAACCTGATTGGTCAACTGTTTCACGTGTCGGCCTTAAAGTGCAACATGCCCCAAGTGAAGAAAAGTGGATCAGAAAATGGATGACTTGCAGATGGAGAGGGTTTAACAACTCCAGATTGTCTGCAAAAGCCAAACGTGTTTTTTGACGCTTGATTTTAGCAAACCAGCAGCTTCTAAGAAGAAGAAGTTCTGAAAGAAACGGAAACCACTGTTGGCCTGGCTGTCACAGCTAGACTAATATGTATAGACTCGACATTCTTGAGAGGTTGTGGCAGAAAAATATGTCATCTGTCACTCTGATTCTGCAGTGATTAAGTAGTTCTCGTATATCTGATACAGCTATCAACACTAATGCTGAAAGTTGATAGAACAGCCTCTCCAGCTCAAGGAATAATGGTCTGATTGATTGAGTGTCTCAACTCCCAAAGCAGTCGAAATGACGTTCCATCGACACTGTGCCAGGTCATCTAAAAATGCTGAGAGGAAAACACCAGCATAAAATTAATCACATTGGTCAAATTGTACTGAGTGACAGGAAGACTTTGCTCATTAAATCAGTTATAGATTGGTTCCCAAAAAGATTTATCGTGATTAGGGCCAAAGACGATATTAGTACAACATGTCGCTGTTGACATGTTTTCACCCAGGGGTGCCCAAATCTGGTCTGTAAGAACCACTTTCTAGAACATTTTACAGGTTTCCCTCCTATAACAACACTGATTCAAATAATCTGGATCATTTTCCACCTCCTGCAAAGCTTGCTGTTAGCGGATCTATTGAGCAAAAGGTCAATTTAAAAAAACTATTAACATTGAAAATACTCCCATTCACGCATAAGATAAAATCTAAATGCTTTTACAATTTAACTTTCATTGCGTGTAGGAGAGAGTATGGGTCGTATTACTGCTCACATTACATAACATAAACAAACACTCCTGCGTGCAGTGAAAGTAGATTCGTGGCAGTAAGACATTCTAACATGTTCAGGTCTCTTCCTCCCATTGTGTAAACTAACAGCAGTCAAGTGACATTATTTTGTACTCGGAGGACAGCCTGAGTAAGAGCAGAGGACAAGATAAGAGCAGCCTCACAGGTCCTAAAGTCACTGCGGCCATCCTCACTTTATCTTCGTCTCACCTGTGGCCCAGACCCTTTCATCCAACGTGCACTGTGTGCCTTTCTACTGTGACAGCCGATTAGTGGCCCAATTAGAATGAAGTTTAAAGAACTGCACCACATCTGCCTGAGGTTTGGCCTCCTGAAAAGGCAACGCATGACTGTGTATTCATTACAGCTAGATAAAGTTCATTTGCTCAAGAAATGTCAGAGAGGATTGAACTCTGCCAATGTTTATGCATTTAAAAAGAGAGAACTTTATAAAAAGATGAAATAAGGTTTTCATTCTTACAACCCCTCAATGGCAACACACCGCAATAAAATGCAAAACGATGTGTTTCACCATCACATCTGATCAGTCTACAGCCTGTTAAATAACCAAATAATATGTTAAACACATTTTAATCACACACAACTGATGATTATGTTCAAAGTAAAGAAATCCTGCGGGCGCTCTTTTAAAATTCAACTCTAAATCAAATTTAGAAAATCAAAGATAACATTTTTATGTCACAAGTAAATTTCCAAATTTAAAGTAATGGTTTTGTGAATGTGAGATGCATGTTGGACCATACATATGAGCCAGATGCTAAGTATGTGAAAAATATTATCCCTGAATGTCTGAACATCAGGAAGAAGAACAGTAAGCGATATACGCTGCAGTTCTGATCAGGTATAGTTTGCAATAAAATGCTGTGCCGTGCTGTAAATAGCAATTCCCGACTTGATCCATGTATTTTCACGAGCAGTGAAAGCACACGTCAGAGTGGACTGGTGTCCCATATTGTCATTGCTAAGGTAGTGCTGTTGCATTGTCGACCACTCCCCACATCGACACACAAAAATGTTAGCTGTAAACCATGACAGAGTTTATTCCAGACAAGTTATTCATTGATTATCACACATACCGAGCTCTTGTAGCTCGACTAGTGTGATCATCCCTAAGTCCCATCACTGGACCATCAAATCACACCGGTTTGAGAAGCGCAGTCTGCTGACTGACTAGTGTTGAGGGGCCTTGAAACCAAGCAGCAAAAAACCCTGGTTGTGTGAAACTCACTTTTGATACCTTTCTTCGCATGCCTGCACATCCGTGGTCTGCTTCTCTGCATGGTTTTCAACAAAAATATACTGCGGTGTAAACCGAATCTTAACAAGAAGGATGAATGCGGACATAACTGCAAAAATAAACAGGTAAACATAAAGCTGAATGCCAAAATTGAAATGAAGATGCTAATAATAATTCATTTGCATTCATAATTCAATTGCAATGTTTTTTTATGCAGAACAGAAAATGATGAAAAGCATGAAAGTACTGCCCTTTGCCAGAGGCTTCATTGTTAATATTAAAGATCACATGAAATTTAAGATTGCATTTGCAGGTTGAAGTCACCTCTCATGATGACGGAAAGCAGACATGAAAGCAGTGCCGAGGATAGACATCCTGCACTTTTCTCCTCCGATCTGTCATTTTGCTGTTGAAAGAAAGGGAATTGCTCTTTCATGTCTAACTGTCTATCAGGGCAGGACATTCTGTAGAGGGAAACCTCGACGCCTTGTGGGAAAAGTACTACGGGCCTTTCGAGAGTGACAGGGGCTAATGCACACTTTTGCAGTAGGCTCTGAATAATGCAAATGATCCCAGGCCTTTCATGGGTTCCACGTAACGAGACTCTTGTGGTCTCACACAGTATCATCTTGATTGGTGACGAATCCCAATGTGAAGCAAATTAAAACAGTGTGGGGAATGACTTCTTTGGTGGTGGACCACCAATGCAGGTTTATGTGCCAACGAATTAACCTCAAGGCAAATACCTCAGAGCTAAATTGCTAATGGGTACAGGATATATATATATATATATATATATATATATATATATATATATATATATATATATATATATATATATATATATATATATATATAGTGAGACCTGGGTTTACGAACCCCTTGTCTTACAAACTTTTTGGTTTACGAACGTTACATTTATGAAACTTTTACCTTGGCAGACAAACTATTTTTTGGGATACACATGGTGTCGTGTCGTTCACGAACAAGCCCGTTCTCTTAACAAGAAAATGGTGGCCATCGTGTTTGTCCTCTATTCCCCGCCCCCAGTCTTTGGTTAAAGCCACGTGATTGGTCAAGAACGCAGCAGTGGGGGATCGGGTTCCAGGCAGAAAGAGAGTGAGGCCGTTCTCCAAAAAACAAAATGGTGTCGTCGGTTAAAGCCACGCGATTGGTCAAGAACCAGTCTGGGGGGCGGGGGTAAACATTAAAAAGACAGGCATACAGGGAGACAGTGAGAAAACACACACACACACACACACACACACACGAAAGGCAGATGACAGAGCTTGAAACAAAAAACAAAAGTGTGAGAGTGTGAGAATAGTGAGAAAATGGATAGAAAACAGTTAAAATATATGGGATATTTTAACTGTTTTCTATCCATCTTCTCACTATTCTCACACTCTTGTTCAGGCTCCACAAATAACCCGCACAAGTCATCTGTACACTTGATGCAAAAAGCTATCAACCCAGCTAAACAGATCATAATTGATGAAGAACGAGATACAATTATCACAGAAAAAGCCCCTACTAGAAATAATTCCTCAAGATGGTTGAAGAAGAAGGCTACATTCCTCATCAAGTATTTAATGCTGAGGAAACCGGACACACCATTCCACCAAGCCATTAACGACCATCACAAAGGTTAATAAAATGACTTTATTGTACAGTACAGTTTATTTCTTTAATCATAATACTATAGCATATTTATTATACATAAAATAAGGTATATTTTGTGTAGTTTTAAGGCTTAGAAAATTAGAAAGTAGAAAATTATGTTTTATGGCACAGGTGTCAAAGTCAAGGCCCGCGGGCCAAATCTGGCCCGCCACATCATTTTTTACGGCCCGCGAAAGCAAATCAAACTTGTTAAATTCCATGATGATTGCTAAAATCTGAGCCAAAACTTCATATTTTTGGATGCCAACCACAATAAAAGTCATTATTCTTGACTTCAGATTTGAAAACGAGTTATTCATTAATTTGCTGTGTGCTTTATATGTAATATTTGAAGGGATTTAAACATTCCAATGGGGGAGAGGAAACCATAACTACAATGTGGCCCGCGGCAAAAAATGACTTTGACACCCCTGTTTTATAGGAACCTGGGAACGCATTATTCTCATTAAGTATTATGGTTTCCTATAGGAAATTAATTTCGGGATACACACTTTTCGCCTTCCGCACTGGGAACTCTGGGAACCAATTAAGTTCGTAAGCCAAGGTCCCACTGTATATATATATATATATATATACAGTAAAGTCTCGTTATATCGATATTCAAGGGAGTCCGAAAAAATCTATCGATATATCCGACCCTGTTTGCATGTAATTTTCTCCTTCCGTGCATAGAAATAGTATCGATATAACCGGGACTATCGATATATCCGATATCGATATAACGAGACTTTACTGTATATAAGCATCTATGGAAAATGCAACCAGTATAGTTTAAAATGGGGCAACCCCGGATACTTATTCATTTACATTCACTTATAACCCCGGATAATTATTCATTTCTTTAGAATGCAAAAATACAAACAGAAACAAAAAAGGCAGTGTACTGAACCAAGCCAAAATCTTGTACTTGGTGGAAAAGGTTTTGAAGGCCACAGTCCCTGGGGCCTCTTTTACACTTGCTGCTCCAGATGTCTTGGGTATATCAAGACCTTTCTCTGGAGAGGTGGAGTTCTGCATGCCAGTACGATTGGTGATGAAGCGGATCGGTTTGGCCCACAAATACTGTGAAACTCACACATCAAGATGCAGCCAGAAGTCATTCTCCATCCAATGTACCTGAAGGCCTGATGTGTAAAAACTGGTAATGATCCTGTGTAAATTGGCCAGAACACCACCAAAGAACGTTGTAAGAAAGCAGTGCTTCCTTTTCTGCAGCTTTCAGGTTCCACATTTCTAAAGTAGTGGGAAACAATATGCCATTGTATTTCCAAATGCGATGATGCATTGTCCCTGTGCAGTACTTGTGGGGGACTCATAACAAAATGATATAGTGCGCTGTGAAGTAGTTCGAGTTGTATTTCTGTCTTCAATGAGCCATATGGGATGATTCGCTGCCGTAACTCACTCAAGACACATTTTTTACACCTCAACCCGGTGAAACAATCTGCGCATGATAATAGTGTGTGATTCAACAAGCAGCTGGGGCTGTTAGGTAAACATACATAGCTTCCCAAATAGCAGTTGGTGCACCCATTTTGATGCGTCTGCCGGTACATGGTTCTCATTTGGCTGTCGGCTGACATCTTTGACTCCGGAAACGGGGCATGCCAATGGCAAGATGGACGCCGCAGCATTTAATAAAGTATGAGAGAGGGAGTGTGGAAATCTAATTAATAGCGTAATGCATGATATGTGATCACACAGGTTTCTTGTGATGAGGAAATCATCTCCCATAAGACTTCACATTGATAATTACTATAACATTAACCTTTGCCTTATTAATTCAGGGCCTTGTAGCAATTCATCTCAGGTTAGAGACCTCTCTGAACAATTCTTAACAGTAGTTTTGCAAGATGGGAAAAACATGGATTACGTATGGATACAAATCATACCGGAAAGAGTTCACACTGTTTTTCGTTTTTAATGAATTAACAAGAAGTGTCATATTTGCTTGAACCTTGCAACCGCATGCATGGGTTTTCATTTTTTTACCCTACACTATTCATATTTTCATATTTATTTGTCATGCCTATTGCATGTCATACTGAATATAAAATTATAGGTAGATATGACCACACACAGAGAATCAAAAGCTAGCATCTAAAAGGAGATCAACTTTTTTTTGACTCATCCATTCATTTTGGAACCCACAGTGGAGCAACACAAACACACATTACATACTCATTCTCAAAGGCTAATTTAGTGTCTGCATTTAACAGTCTTTAGAAATGTCGGAGGAAGCTAAAGTACAAATGGCAGAATTGTTTTTCTGCAAAGAGATTTATTTAAAATGCACACCCAAGCATATGTGAAAAATGCAAATCGTTTTGACTAACTTGAGAAATGAGAGCACACACGTTCTTATTTAAAGTAATGAGAGATGCATATGGAGGAATGAGGCAGCACAATGTCATAATTTAATATATTAATTAAATCTCTGACACGCCGAAAGTCTTGGTCACAATTTCTCTCTTCATGTCACTCACTCCCTAAAAATGTATGTGTTCATATACTGTATACAGTGATCCCTCGCTACTTCGCGGTTCATTTATCGCGGCTTCGTTTTTTTTTTAATTAATGGCATGCAAATGTGCAAACAAACAAAGTAAAAGAAACAACACTGCAAACAAAGCAGAATAAAATCAAACACACTGGCTTTGACAGCTCATGTAACAGTCTGCTCTATGAGCTGTTCTCTATTCTCAAAAAAAAAGAAAGACAAAAAAAAGAAAGAGTGCCAACAACTACCGATAACAATATTCTTCTCTCGGTGAAAGACTCAAAAAAAAAAAAAAACATTTTTTTTTTTTTTTTTTTTTTTACTATATTGTAGTTCGCGCATTTCACCTATTGCGGGTTATTTTTGGAATGTATATCTCCCACTATAAACGAGGGTTCACTGTATACAGTGTACTGTATATATGTATATATAAATATATACCACATACATTATTTGATTTCATTTCATTCTTTTTATTATTTAAATTAGCATAATTTAAAATGGCAAAAGGGACAGAAAAATGCAGCATTAAATAGTAATCACATTAACATTTGAAATTCCCATGTCGTTTCAATCAACACAATGATTGTTTGCTCTTTTGACAAAAGGGTGAATGAGTGTGTGTCGGTTGGCACGTGCTTGTTTTATTGGTACGCATTTGCAACAAACATTAAAAATGATGAACCCGTGGTTAGTCGGGCCAGACTTTCATTTAACACAACATGCCCCCTGACTTTATCTGATTTGCATCTAGATTGCTTTAATTATGAGCAATAGTCAAGTTACCTGATTGGACGGGATTGTGGAGAATCGATTGGCAAGCATGCATAATGGCAAAAGTCAAACCCCCCCTGGTTATCACAGTCTAAAAACTACGTTGCTTTCAATACCAGGCAGCAAATAAGCACGGAGATGTATTCACGTGCTGCACTAATATGCACATTTTTTAGCAATCTAATGACCTTTTCTAAAGGGTACAGGGCTACTTTGACAGTGAGAGTCAATGTTAATGCAATTCACAGACAACTGAAATAATATTTTTTTTAGGAAGTGGCAAAGTGAAATGTCTGTATTTTATTATATTTGTCTTTTTGCCTCACTTGCAAAGAACCTGCGCTAACCTGAGCCAACTAATTTCTTTTGATGATAACGTCGCTTCAATTTATAGTGCTGTTTTTGTTTGGTGTTTTAAATTTTTCTTCAAACGTTTTTATTTTTCCCTTCTAAGACAGGCAAAAACTATTTATTCTATTTTTAATAGGAGGAGAGCTGCCTCTAATTTAAAAATCTCAAGTACAACACTGTAAAAAGGCTTACAAAGTCAGAATTCCTATTCCGTTTTATGAATCAATCACCAGAAATGAAGCCAACACTGGTGACCATTCATATCTGGATGCATTTATCAAAACAGCTGTGTCCACCATTGAAGTAGATTAGTGTCAGTATGTTGCAATCTAACTGCTTTTGCAACATAGTAGGGCCAATTCACAGCCAATTCGAGAAAATCTGAAGCCCCGCGGGGGACAATATGTAAGACAAAAGACTCACCATGACACAGCAGAGTGCATCCAATAAAACAACAAACATAAATATAATTAAATACAGCATGTCTGAATACCATAACTATTTCAGGGATAATGATAGTAGAGTGGACAGCTATTCACGTTTTCTCTAATATCAAATAATCTTAATGTCCCTGTTGTGCATTGGACCCTCATGTGTTGCCATCCACTGCCATTATTTTTTTAGACTAATAAATAACACTTGAGAAATGAATCCTGATGTAGGTTCATTATTATTTATGCATGGAAAGGGTTCAAAACAAGCATTGTTTGCCTTTTCAGAATGTTCTTGTGTGACTTACACTCAGATCTCCTGGATGTGTGGGTTTATTATGATTATTTTGGTGAGAGAGAATTCTTCAACATAACCTCGGATGCAAAGTCCTTCACAGCTTGTCACAGCTCATCTTGCTTGCATGGAAATACCAAATAATTCAGTATTTATTTTGCTGTCATAACCAGCAACATTTTTTTAAATCCTGAACACTCACACTCTGCTTTTCTGCTCCATTTTTTTTTGCTCGTCTAACCGGGCCATAACACCGCGCTGATTGTTTCAAGCCCACTTCACAAGCACATTCCGTGTCTGCCAGTCTTGGTGGACTGAATCAGGACATGATGGGTTCATTTAAAAAAATGAAAAACGCGCCAGGACCTCAGACATCAGGTGGAGTGATTAGTGTGATAAGCAGGCAATATAAGCTTAATAGAAGAAGAGGTGGTTCACCAAGATTAAAAACCCTTTTCCACATCACTGCCATTTCCCCTCCAAGTCAGGAAATCACTTAATTGAATTTCATTTAATTTTCCCCACAAAACCCCACCTGGAATCAGAATCAGAATCATCTTTATTGCGAAGTATGTAGAACACACAAGGAATTTGTTTCCGGTCGAACACACTGCACTAGTATCCATGTCACCCATTTGGGCTACTGTTCAAAGAGTTAATGGTTTGGGGGGAGAAGTTGTTTAAATGTCTGCTGGATTTGGTGCGCATGGATTGTTAGCGCCTGCCTGAGGGGAGTAGCTGGAAAAGGTGGTGGGCAGGGTTCGGAGGGTCCAGTAGGATTTTCCGCACCCTAATTTGGATTCTTGCAGTGGGTAATTGCAACATCGAGATGGCTTGTGAGAGGCATTTATTAACTGTTAGAACCTGACAAACCATAGACTCTTTGTGACTTGGCCTGGTGTCGTAAATGAGAAAGTGTTTCAGAAAGTCCTTTATTACTGATGTCACGAATAAATACATAATTACCAATAAGTATAATTCTATGGATATATCTGTTGAAGTTAAAGCAAAACGGATGGGCCCTTGTTGTCATGGAAAGGTAATCTACACATAATGTTAATTGTCGTGTTTCCTTTTCAGGACACAAATAGGCACCCTCAAAACAGGCACATTTCAGCACGGATCAAAAAAAAAAAAAGAAGGTGCGAAGCATATTCCTTGATTCGAGGGAAATATTGACGAAAGGATATGACAAACATCATTACACCTAAAAACTGTTTTAAATTGAGAACAATAATTCAGTCTCTTGTGAAACAATGCTGTGAAGTGTTTACTAACTACTAGCTGTTTTAACCATCCCTGCCAAACCTTTGAATCAGTATTTTCAATAAAAAAAAATAAAACAACAAATAATTCAAATGTAATTGTCTAGGACTCTAGGCAGTTTTTATACACTTTAGTTTTGCAGAAGTGTCATGTCCTCTGCTGGTGATTTGTTGTGGTTGCCGTGGTCCTTGGAAATCAGATAAGCTTTCATAGGAGAGGTAATTATCACCAAACTTATTTATTTCCCCTTGGGGTGAAAAAACAAGGAGGGGCCAAGATGACTTGTGACTATAAGTTCAAGATGAGCCCAATATTTAATTTGTTATTTATATTTACGCTACAATATTTAAGATGTCATGTCAAATCTGCTTCTTTTAAAAAGTGAGAACAATCAATTTCAGCAAACCACTCGCATCTTGGCTGCGCAAAAACAAGGGGAACAAAAGGGCTTGATTATATAACTAAGCTTACAAGCTGTCACAATGTGTACTTATAATGATCTTGAAAGATCCCCTTTGTGGGTTCCATTAGGAAATGGCCTTCCTGATGAAGCCAGAGAATATGCAGCCGCTGAATGGCTGAATGCTCTGTCAGTGAAGCGTTTGGACATGAGCATGTCTGAAGTCTCTGTGATGATGTGAAAGACGGAATCTGGTTATGGGCCAAACCTTGGCTTCTTTTTGAGGCTGAGAAGATGAATGAGTTCCAATCAAGCTGTAGTCTGAAAGCTAAAATTTAAAAAAAAAAGCTCAAAGCTCTTTCGAAATCTCTTTCAATCTTTCTGTCAGATGAGGATCAAAAATGGCTGCGCTCAAGCTTCGCAATGCCCACGCTTTAATGTCATATATGACAGCGGACCTAAAGTGCGCTCGTTGTTAGGCATTGTATTTTTATTTTAAAACAAAGATTGAGGAATAAAAACGAGTTTAATGAACGGCGAGCTGCAAAGACATTTGAGGTGAGTCAAACAGGATGTGTCAGATAAAAAAAGAGCACATGTGGAGTACAATGACACAACCAGCAAACTAAGCTCTGAAGCTCATTTGCAGTGAGACCCTGTCTGTGTTTCAACATATACAAAATGGCATTAAGCAAGCACGTGGGAGTCAGACAGATAACATATTCCCTATTTATTTCTGCAAACTTTTATCTTTTGAAAAAAAAAAAAAAACATTTCAATATTAGGAACATTTCATGACCATCTAAGCACATGAGTACATACAGTACAGTGCCATTTAATTTCTCAAGACATTGACAGGAGGAGAGAGCCCACTTTGAAGACAAATAACAAGATCTTGAAAAGAACTCTGAAATGTATCGGGAGCCGGTGAAGGGATGGCCGAGTAGGAGTTATGTGCTGCCTCTTACGAGTACCAGTCAAGAGGCGAGCAACAGCATTCTGGACCAGCTGAACATACAGGTAATCAATTTGTTCTTCAGCTTGCAAGTTGGTGGAAGTAGGAAACTTGAATGGAATCTTGTTATTTGAAAATCAGTGCGAAAATGTTTACAGTGCATACTGTCTGCCGTGAGAATAGGGGAAAAACACAGGAAAAATGAAACAAAAAGCAACACTGCTTTCGTTCTGCAGGTTGAAGAGAGGCAACGTCTAGTGCGCTGCCAAAATTGTGCACATACATTGTAATTCAGTGCTTCGGGCGATGAGAACACAGGGGTGTGCAAAGGACCTCTCTGCAGAACGAGAGCTTTCTAACGGTTTTCCTTGAATGACAAAAAGCGACTCTGGAGTGATAAGAAAAAGGTTGGCACCATCTACTCTTCACTTTAACAAGTTTGGGAGAAAGATGAATTTAGGAAGCCCAGCACAGTCATTAGCACAGAAAGCAGGGGAGTCCGTTCAATTACAGATTTTATATTGGAACACACTAAAATGCAATATTTCTGTAGCTCGAGGCGACTCGCCACTCTTCCCTCCATTACCAGAAACACAATTCTCAAATTTGGCTAACAAAGAAGGGGGCTCAAGGGGAGGTAGGGCAAGGAGTGTACCTGAACCTGGGTTCACTTGAGCAAGGAATAGAAATAAACATGACTGAGGAGCGGAGAGGCAATATAAGTCATTGGTCTGAGAGAGCATAATGGAAAGGGACTTGTTTTGTCAGCCTCTCATGGTGATAGAATGGCACACACTCTCTTGTGACAGTGTGATATTGGCTTGGCACCAGCTTGATGAATGTATCAGCCACAAGTCAGGCAAAACATCGCCTTTCCAAGATGGTTAAGATGTATGGAGACAGGCAGTTATAGTAACAGGAGTGTCACATGATCTGAAATCAGTTCATGGAAAATAAACAGCCTTGATTCCATTTCTTGCTATTGGAATTGCATTTCAGTTGATTATTTTATTGATGTGACTTTGCATAGCCCCTTAAGACAAGACGCCCCCTGACATGGACTGCAGAATCCATGTGCTTCATTGGGTAGAAGGTGAAAGGACAGAAGGTAAGGGAGGCACAGGATGGTTGGGTGGGCATTGAAGAGATGAGAGGTGCCCTTTCTTCTCGGGTGACAACTTGCCCGAGGCTACCTTCTGTCTTGCCAGGGCCAACCAATTAATTCTGCCCCCCTTTGATTACTCCGGGCAGACTGGGGATACAGCATAAAGCAGAAAATATACAGGATTGTTTGCACCAAGCAATGTGGAGACAGCTCTGATTAAAGTTCAAGCCGGGGTCATGTAGTTAACATCCACAGCCGTTACACATGTCACAAAAAGGAAGCCACTTTGCCTAATTATTTAGCATTTGCATACTAATTTGGCATGATCACACTTGCTTGTCTCCTAGCTTTGTCAAAGCTGCCCACGGTTTCTGGATTCTCATGTCTCATGCAGTTATTTTGACAATTTACAGGGAGGAAATTCAACTTTCACACAAGTTGTATCAAGAGGTACTTTTATTCAAAGCATAGGCCTCATTAAAGTATTTTTCTCAAATAAAATGTGAAATTATTACTCAAAAGATGTCTCCGACGTGCTCAAAATTCTAAAACCAAACACTCATAAGAAATAATAGGAGAAGAAATAACCCGTTCCAGGTTCAAGCTATGACCCTAGATCAGTATCATCTACAACGAGATGATACTGACGATGATACTGAAATTCATCCACAAAATTTCCCTTCCGGTCGCAAATACACAAATTCAGAAGTATACAGCATTATACTGAGTGCTGTTTCCCCATCTTCTGTAGCTGAAATGAGGTAATAAAAAATATTTCGTACGTTATATTGAATGACTGTTGCGCAATGCATTACATTTCAGAAAAACTGAAGCCTTGATCAACCACTCAAAATGGGGAAAACTTTGTTTATGCATACATCCTTGTGCAAAAACATACTTTGATAAAGTAATGCACACTTTGAAGGAAAAAAAAATGACTTTCAAAGGCACCAATGCCTGAAGCAAGGCTTCGAGTCTGATTTGATTCCCCTCTGAGATAGAGCAAAAAAAGTATAACCAATTCCACCTAATAACATGCCACGGACTGTGAAATCACACAACAGCGTAGGTATTTGCTGCGGTGGTCTCATCTCCTCCCAGTGAAGTGAGTCAAAACTTGCGACATTTGTAATTTCTTTGCGTGTGTATTCTTCAAAGAGAAAAAAAAGAGTGGAGAGAGACATGAGCCAAGACATCCACATGGTAAGCCAAGTTGTGGGTTGAGAGTGTTCTCCACAAATGATAATTTACGTCTGGAATTGCGGCCACCGTTATTTGCACCCTGGAATTTAAACATCAAGTGGAAAGTCTGGCTAATGAACACAAACTCAACAAGTCAACAAACATGTCGGCCAAATTTCCATGGTCACCCAGTTGAACTAGATGAATGAAAAATGAATTAGCAAGATAATACTACTGAAATAATGACAGTATCACTCGCTGGGTGGCAGCTCGGGTCCCAATAGAGGCTCAACTGAGTGTACATTTGGTGTAGAGGTTAAAGCTGAATTGAAATTGCACCATTTATAACACCGATGCAAACCAAGGTTACTTGAATGTCTCAGACATTATGGCTTGGTATCAGCTTAAGTGAGTGACAGGATGTTGGAGTAGTCATGATGGTTTCCATTTACTATCTGTTTCTGCAGGCTCTCGATAGACTAACGTAATTAATGGTGAGAGCTGTAGTAGAAAGGCTGAACCATGCGTTTGTCTCTGAACTTGATACTTTAATGGTATAGTTGGATTCGTGTGGTATCACTGTTCAGTACGTCAAAATATGCCAGGATGTTGAAAAAATATTATGTGGCACGTAAACGCATAGTAAACAAAAGCTCTGTCTCTTAATGGCTAACCAGTGTGATGCCATACTATAATATCAAGTAATTGACAAAAGCTATTTCACTAAATACTTGGTCTATACATAAGCCTAAACAGATCATGTTGTTGTAAATAGTACAGCGAGAGAGAGCCGCTGTATCAGGCAGACCTAACAGTAAGGAACAAGCCATATTTCATTTGTAGCATTTTAACCAGTTTAAACAACTACCAATTCTTACAGACAAATCAAGTATATTTCAATGTTTAACACTACTGTATAATCTAAAAGCATATACACAATAAATTGTTCAACACAATTAGGTTCCAATGTCTGATCAAATGAAGCTAAACACGAGAAACTACAGCACTCTAGATCAAACTAGCATCGGTGTTCTTTACATAATATCTTGTGGGCAAAGTACAGACCACAATCAACTGTACAGTATATCCTATTTTTCAGGCTCGGATACAATAACTCATGACAACCGTGTTTGAAATAAAAAAATGGCACGTTCTCACTCAAGAAGCATAGATGACGTTGAATAATTGTTCCATCAGTGGTTCTGCGCCCGCCTGTGTTAATTGATGACACACACCTATCTGTACATTCTACCAACCAAGAAATGTCGAAAAAAAAGAACAAATGAGTGACTTGCAAAGGGCGACGATGACATGCTAAAAATGATTGAGCACAATGCAGTCTTAAAATAATGCTGGTTTACTGTATTTTCAAAGGACTACACGTTCGCATACAAACACACTCCACCACATTCAAGGTCTCCACGCATCAGCATGGGGTGCAGTAGTGTAAAATTGTGTTCAAAGAGAGTGGAGGAGCTGGCTGGAGTTTGATGAGTCTCCTGTCCTCTTCTGAACCAATGGCGCGACCCGCTCTCGCTTTATCACAGTGTGCCAGCCTACTGTTATCTCCGCTACACTAAATCAATTAGCATGTCATTAAGATAGCTTTTTCCAGCACAGTAAGTGTGGAGGTGGGGCTGCACTTTCAGGCTGTCATATGTGGGTATTGGTGTGCAGTGCATTCCTCTTGGAGTCCGCTGTATACAGTAACAGTTGGATCAGGGAGGCCACAATAAATAAATATCAAATGACTTCTACATTTGCCCAATCAAAAAACAGATCTTACTGTGAATAATATGGTAAAACATACATTGCCCAATACACGAGAAACAGTCGCTTGTTTCATTTTGAGTGGCACTAAAATCGTCCTAAATGTCCACGGCAATTCCAGCTGTTGTAATGGTGAACAACTTTTCAATTTGATTGAATCAGAGTCCATATAAAATATATTTACAGTTTGAAATAGCGAGACAATGGCATTGAAACATTTAGGAAGCATCACGATGATTTGGCAGTTGAGTTTGACACCTGCGTTAATGGAAGGCCATCAAATTCAAATCACGTAAAGATGCAAATTTCCCCATTGTGGGACGATTAAAGGACGACCGACGCCTCCGGACAAGTTGTGTCCATAATTTGTAAAATCACTTCAAACGACTTCTATTGCCTACCATGACAGCACGGTAGGTATCGTCACTGACCGAGAAAGCAACACACAATGCATTTTGGGTACTTTGTTTGGTCTGAAAACTTAATGTTGATCCGTGTTGATGGCGAAATTAGAAGGAAAACACATAAATAATGCGATGGTGAATTGTTGTGTGTTGCACCAAGACTACTATTTGATACGAGCTGACACAAATTCCCAGCAGACAAATCAGCCCATTTCCAACGGGGCTTAGGCGCCATCTTGTGCATTTTCTGGGACACTACATTACAGTCCAGACGCCTCAAAATGACACGGAAGTTCTTCTTTAATCGATTGCAAACATTTATGCTTTCCTCTTCAGAACTGTTTGAATCATATTCATAACTGCATGAGTAACAATCTGAAGCCATTATTTTGATTCTCGAGCAAGGCAAGACGTCTTGGCGTGATGTCACGAACAAGTGGGCGGGATCTTCTGAAACTGAAACTTTCTGAGGTCATTTTGAAGTAGTTTTGGGACACTTATAGTCATTTTTATTGGTGTTTTTCATTTGACAAAAAATATCAGCCTGCGTGTATATGCTATAAAACATTTTTCTGATGTCAGGAAACAAAAAAATGGTGTAGGTTGTCCTTTAAAAGTTTTCTGATTCTGATTGTTATTCATCCTGAAAAGTTAGCCTCATAATAATGATAATTCATATCAATCGCACATACTGCAAACAGATACAATATTGTTTTGAAAAGGTATTTTTAAGCAAACTGTCGCAAAAAATAGTTCAAATAAAACATGAAGTTTTGGCTTTATCTTCCTGCTTGGCAAATGACAATAGAAGAAATCGAAGATTATTAAAGTACAGGCTCACCCCAGATTATCCTGTCACAATTCTCGTTTCACCGAACTACACAACCATTCTGTTATTACCAAAGCACAACCATGGTATTTCGATATGAGGGAAAGATAAACTCTTTAATCCTCCACAAAAAGTAGGGGATTAAAGACTGACTGAAGGGCACATTCAAATATTTTCCAGATAAATGTTGAAAATGTTCTCACATTTACTGTTTGTGATAAACATTGTTTTTTAAATGTTCTACTGAAGGCCATTTAAACACAGCCACTTTTCATCTACTGATAGCATGAAGCGCTACAAAGTTACAATTGAGATACAATTGAGAACAAAATTTCAACAGCATACATGTACATTCGCTAATTGAAACTATATTGTCTTCAATCTACCAAAAAATCTGATGCAAGTTTGATTTTGAATTACTAAAAGTAGTGGTCAGTGGAATCAGAAAGCACACGTCACATTATCCAGAAAGGAGAAGATCATAAAACCCTCAGATCATAAAAGACATAAAACCCCAACGCCACAGCCTTGGGGCCAGTAACTGATATATCACACTACATAATATGCAGTGAGTGTCAGAGCAAAGTAATTAGCTAACACCAAATTAAGGGGGGGAGTCAGAATTACGGAACCTTTCTTGCCAGAGACATATTTCAGTTTGGAGCTATGGCGTGCCCATTTTAAACTCTGCATCGCATACCCTGTCCGCGTGCATAGCCAAATGTTCAGTCCTGCTCTCAGTTTCCGATCAGACCACATGTGCTTGATGCTCCCAGTCGCAGAAGAGAATTCAAAGGGTGATGGAGACGCTCACTTCAAAAGAGCCGCACTGGCTTTGAACGGCATGCCAGTTGCGCAAACCATCAGTGGGATGCATCTGAGGCACGCCATCTGAGTTGCATCTTGAGGCATGCGGTGGGAAATGTGGCCGCTCATGCACCCACAGATGCCACCCTTTGGCAGATACCTCTCTCTCAATACTATATGCCTTATTTCAGTGCTTTAGTATGCATTAAAATGAGAATTTTAACAGGATTTTAATGGCATGTTTAATTGAATGTTTATTCAAATAGCATCTTCATATCTACTAAAGAAATATATTTGCTCTCAATAGAAAGGTGATGTTTTAGTGAATTGATTTAGAGAAAGTAAAGGAATGTTGGCTCAACTCATTTTGTATGATTGATATGTCTATGCTTTGTTGCTATTTCACATTAATGACTCTTGATACATTACTGCTGAATACACCAGGAAACATACAACAAAGTTGAGAAAATGATTTTCTGTATTCTCTGATCCAAACTGAATTGTATCATATTGTTCTAGACGAGCCAAATGTAATTCTTGTATCAAATCCATGGTAAATGATGCTAATTCAATTGTTTCAGTTATTCCACCCATTTGTAAGGATAAAAGGGACCGGATAATGGATGGGTAACACATTTTACAAACAGTACTCGAAACGTCTGTTGCATATTTTCATAAAAAATAAAAATCAGAAGAGCCCGCTGTGTTTTTTTTTATGGATACATTACGAGCACTACAGTGTTAGTTGTTTGCCTTGGCAGAGTTATGAAAAAGTCTGTTATTATTCATTAGATATCAGAGAAATAATCTCAAATGTTTTACACATTTCATGAATGGTGTTTATTAAGAATACATAGTTAATGCTCACCTTGGACTGAACTCATCACGAAAGGCCACAACAGATTTTAGCTGCCTGCTGTCAAGACCCTTCCGTGATCAAAGTAAACTGGGGTGAACCTCGAACAGCCTGTGGTAAGTCTGAACATTCTAAAAAGATAATGGTCAATTTGAATAAATATTTTAACTTTGATTGTAGATGTTGCGCTGAAAACCTCATGACAATAACTGACAATTTTCAGTTTGATTCAAACCAAGAGGCTGGGAAATAAATAAGACGAGATGAGTGCCAATCAATCTGTTTCTTGAGGATAAGATAATTCTCCTTCCCCTCACCCAATTATATTTTATGTGCCACAGAAGTGGCTGAACCTCTTTATTCTTTCATCTATTGTGATTTGAAGAATCACTGCTGCACTCGGGTCTCTCTCGATTAAAGGGTCTTCCTCCACAATAAAACCCTGCCTGGGTGCGACATTGCTGCACTTTGGTGAGTGCATCTTGTGTTAGAATGCTGCAGGGAGATAAACACAAGGCTAATCAATCAGACAGTGTTCTCTACTCTTCAATTCCGCTCTCGTCGAAGGAACGCCACACTGTGAAACAACCAAGTCTTGATGTAACCACCATCCTACGACTCCAAACATATTGTGTTTGCAAGCTATCAGGTTATTCTAAACGTGGATAGGTCACAAAACAGAAAAGAGATGCGCATGCACCGTATGAAGCCCAGAGAAGGGAATTGACTCTGCTACCCAAGTGATTCAGATCCTCTGCCAGGCTATTGTACATATTTCTAAGCCACAATAGGACCCCCTCCTAGTAATTGTCACCATGAAATGAATTGTCTCTTCTTGACAATGACCACATTAGGGCTTCAGCATAGAGCTCACTGGAGTGCGGCTGAACAAGCAGGTGAAATTCAACTGATTCAGACGATAAATACTTATTCTTCCTACTGCAACCATTGAGGCGAGGAAGTAACAGCACCACATTTTACTTTGGACTCACCCAGATAACGTCTTCGTGTCGAAATTGTCTGAACGCCAGATGATAGTTTTCTATTAAAAAATGGACACCAATTGCAGGGATGCACTTGTCTGTACAGGAACATACAGCTGCAAATTTAGAGCGTGATGAAATGTAAATATGGTCAAAATTGTTTATTTTGATGTAAATGCTTATGGATTTGTCATGACTTAGTAAAACTGATTAAATTATAGGGGCACACACAGACAGAAAACCAATCACACTTACATTCACACCTACATGATGTGCAATTTCAAGTCTTCGCATAAGAGTCATCATAAAGTCTGCTCTTTATAGTCAACGGCATTCTTTGTGAAAGACAGCGCGTGAACGGATTCGCCAGACGCACCTTACAGCAATCATCAGGCAAAGTCTTGTCACACGTCAGTTGCAAAATAATCCAGCAGAAAGTAAGATTTGCCAGCTTCTTCACAGCATCTGTAACACCAGCTGAGCGATGCTGGAGCATATCAAGCTGTGAGTTTAAAACGGACACCCACAGTGACAGATAGAAGAGCATCACAGCACACAGAGATGACCTCAGACTGTTGAATTACTCACAGGTTAATGTTGGATATAATATTTAACGACCCCCTGACAACCATTTCAGGATGAAAAAAAAAGAATGGGATGGAGGGAGGCACACAGTATAAAGTAATCTTTTTTTCTATGGCTTATTGAGAAACAGGCATAGGCCTGGAACAAACATGAAAATACACTGCAAGGATTTGAACCCTCAAACTCAGGATAAGTCAGATGAAGCTGCGTGCCACTTTTTTTACTTTGATGTTGTATTGTTCAGTATTGATGTATACAAAAACAATTATTTGAAGTCGCCATTAGAGTTGTTATTACAAAGGACTAATAATTAACATAATTAAAAAGGTGAATTTAATTTTACAATTTATTCAATTTCACATGCTTTCCACTTGTGATATGACAAATAAATCCCTGGGTGTATTTTTTTTGAAGAAGCATGAAAGCCTTTGTCATGTCCAGACAATTCAAGACTTCAATAATTAATGTAACCAATTTTTTTTAGATTATTTCATTAGATATGTTTATTCTTTAATTTCCTCATAGCTAAGACCAATTGAACAATCACCAGACCATTTATGGTCTGATTAGTCTCAGACTCACTTTTAATTTGATGAGGAATTCAGACCTCAAACTTGACGGTTGATGAAGCGAGGCAGATCAACGAGACGTCATCAAATACAAGGGCGCGTGCAAATTTATATTTTGTCTCACTTCGGTGGTCCTACCATGCTTATTTGTAATGATTTACCCTAGGAGGAGGAGGACGATACACAAATATGTATTACCGTATTAGGATTTTCTTCGATCCAACTTTTGACTGTGTTCAGGGCAATGTCACTTGCGGGCTCATTGGGAAACCCTACAAAAGGAAAGAGACAATATCAATCAATATCTGTATAGAAAACACATCCGGAGCATGTACTACAGCCAGAAGTAGTTTAACTTGAATATTTTGCATTTTGTCATTCTATCCTGTGCATTCATTTTCCCCTCGTAGTTTTCCAGTGCTGGTGATAATTCTGTTTTTCATTGATGCAGCCCGGAGGCCACGTACCACATGGCAGACAAACGCATTTGGCTCTGACTTAATTTTTTGATACGGCACACATTGTTGCCTGTCAGTCAAAGCTGCACCTAACTTTGTGATGTGTCTCGTCTCACAACAAAACCATTATACTACAGAAATTATTCGATCATAAGAGGAATTCTGAAAAACAATCACAGTTTGAGCACAAGATTGATGCACATGATTTTTGATGATAGCAAACTTTTAACTAAGATCCCAAACAACATGGTGGTTCTGATGTGTACAATGGGAAAAAGTGGCTGCATGTAAATGATGGTGTTGTGCACAGATGGTAAGAAAAAAATCACCAGTATCACACATTTTAAATTGCAATGTGTGGCATGCAGCCACAATAACACATCACACACAAACCAACGTCATTAATAATATACTTGAGTTGGACTGGAAATCTCGCAAAACCTCACAAGATTAAACAGGAAACGAACATGCATGGCAGACGAAGAGGAGCCAGTGGTACTAATTTCTGATTGGCGGAATGTCACTGTCAAGAGGCTGCCTTTTTGTTTGCAGACCACAAAACAGTGACGCATCAGGCTAAAACAATCCAAACTGTTGAATATCTCCCACTGGAGATCAGAGCCGTTCAAGCATTCCTCCAAGTGGTCACGTTGAGGCGCAACATACCACACTTATCAGGAATATCTGAGATTATCTTTGTGAGCCAATGCTGTAATCAGATGTTCCTCACAAATTTTAGGAAGGGAGAATTGGAGCTAAAATTGGGCTATTATCCTGCTGTGTGAACCAAGCTAAACATCATGTTTAAAACTTGGGAGAGACCAGGGTCAATTTTAACCATGCACTGAAATTATCTAGATTCAAAGAAAAACTAAACTGATGCAGCATTTTGTCGCACCTTAAAATGGCATTGGAGATAGTGGCCGTATTTAAGATTTCCCTTTGCTTTGAGACACATTTTTAAACAGATCGGATATATCCTTGAATAATTCACATTGCATGTGCTGCATTTTCTGTCTGCACATAAAGCAGAATGTACAACATTAATGCAACCATTTCTGGCAAGCAATTGCAGGTGCGCTCGGTTCACAATTCAACTTCAATGTCTGTCTGTCGGCCAGTCAACTTCCTTTTTACACTTAAAAACTTTGAATAAATCAGGCCCACGCTGCTCTGAATTATGAAAGAAAAAAAGAAAAAACAGAAAAACTATATCCGATGTAAAATAATTTGAAGGCAACTGACCAGTATAGGCACTCTTCCATATAATAAGCACCGAATAAGGGACCAGAGATTGCAGAGGGCACTATCTTGCTATAATGACAGGGGTCGAGACCTCAATTTCAACTCAAATCAACCGGTACAAGGGCCATGCGACATTCATAGCCAGTAGGTTATTGCACGGGTCACTTTTTCGAATCTGTTTATTTCTTCCTGGGTCACAGCCCTTGATAAAACAATGTATGACCTATGAAACTGGTTTACAAGAGTTGGAAGGACATTTTAAGGTGCACGAAAAGGAAAACTCATAAGTGAAAGCAATCAATCCTTACATTGCCTGAATGATGTCATCTCACAATCTAGAGTACTTGAGGTCAAAGTCAAGAAATTACTGTTTTTTTTTTAACTTAGATGAGACAGCAAAAATATAACAGTGCGCACAACTTCATTTTCCCCCCTCTCTGCCTTGCAGGAAAAGTTGAGTTGCAAGCAGGGCAAAGACATGTTACTGAGCTCATCTACAAGTAGAATGTGAGTAGCATACCAGCCAGCAGTGACAGCATGTCAGCTCTGAGGCTGCATTAGGCTGCATGTTTGCAGATAGTTCACTGAGCGTTCAGTCCTTAGCAACTTAGCTGCAGGAACGCTGTGATATGAACCAAATCCAGCATGGCAAGTCAGCTTGTAGGTTATCCGACTGCTCTTGTATATGTGCTTTACTTTGCAGCATCACCACCATTTGGTATTTTCTGCATGGAATTTGCATTTTATACTAACATTTCAACTCACGTTTGTCATGTTGTACTGTATTGGCGAATAGATGTTAAGGAAGAAAAAAAAATAGGAAATAAAAAGTGGAAGCTGTCTCGGAAAAGGGTGTCATAAAAATGTGTTTAGGAAAGCAAATGGAATAATGGGTCCACATTTGTGCTCACTGTATGATGCCTGAAGAAAAATATAAAGTGAACGAGGCTGAATGTATCTCAATGAGAATAGAACATCAGGTCACAAGCAATGGGCAAACATTATTTGATACGTAGAAGGAGTTCAGAATGTGAATTTTGTTCAAAGTGGCTTATTGATTTAATTACTCATAATTTAATAAATGAATTAGCAGGTGCCTCTAGTCAAACAGCTCACACATTTCACATACACCTCCATGGTACAATTTGACACAATTGCAGGAAGAGAAAGAGACTGATAACTTCCTGAGAATTTCAATGGCAAGTATAGTTGGGTTAAATATGATTTGATAATTAAAAAAATCCTTCCAATTTGGAGCAACATATCAAATTGGTGTACTGGTGGGTTCATGGTAAGCACAGCTGACTGGTTGACGGAACATCTGCGTTTCAATCGAAATTGGAACATGTTTGCATGTTCATCCCAGACCTGCATGTGTTGTCTTCCTATTTCCTCCTACAGCCCTAAAACCCATGAAAGATGCTTTTGGGGTTCTTGAAGATTTCTATTATATTCATGGCTATTAATAGGAGTGTGAATACTAGTTTGGAATTTGATTCAGCCTGGACCACAACTATGCTCTTAAGTTGCCTGGTGTCATCAGGAGAAACCCTCGACTGAACATGGCAAACTTAAAGGACCCTATCAGAACTTGTAGGCCGGATGAAAAACTGCTGGGCATATAAACAGTTGTACACTTTGAGTATCAGGGACTCAGCGATGACTCCCTCGCAGTCCGTTGTCACAGATACCCTGACAGCCCATGAAAGAACTTTGCACGACTTGAATACAGAGACAAATAAAGGCTGAAAGAACATAACTCACGATGTTTTCGGGAAAAAAAGGGCTCCCGGTAACATATAGTAGTGTAGGCGCAGCCTTATGATGTTGAACAAATACAGAAGCATAATATAATATCTCCAAGGGAATTATTGTATGATTGTCCCGCTCTTTCTTTGTGGAGTGTGAAGGTTTCAGTGACAACTACTTTGTCAGGAGATAGAGAGATGGCCCCAGGTACAGTGACGGTGGGCCCTCTAGGGTACCTCTATGCTGCTTGGGTCAGTTTTGTCCTCAAACGTCTTACTGGTCATGTACGAATCTCACATCTTGTATTTCCAGAGTTAACTTTCACAGTAACTGTCTGTAGCTCAGGTGGTTTGTATTATGTGAGAATATGTGACAAAGTGCTGCTACACCACCTGATAAAGTGAGAGGAAGGAAGTCGTTGGGCCAAACACAAGTGTGTGCCATAAAATCTTCCCATGCATCCTTGACTCGTATATAGCTAGTGGCATTCACACCCTGTGACATGCACACTGCCTTTGTGAATCTTTCAGTAGGCTTTTAAACAAACAATTTTACCACTGAACATGCATCTCACTTTTATATCCTTGAAATGGCCACAAAACAAAAACCTGATCAGTAATGCCTTACTTCGAGAATGGTCTGTTTCATATCGCTCGTCCTCCATCCCACGGGTTCCTGGACTTGGTGAAGGTCTTAACCAGCCATATATTCTGAAGAACTGTCTGCCATGAAGTATTCATTATGTTGTATATTATGTATGTATAGGTTTGAAAAATCACCAAAGGACATACGTGTTTAAATAAAGAGAGAAAAAAAACCTTTTACACGCTGCTTTGTCAAGTATTTTTTTTAACATTAAAGAATTTATATCACTGAAAAGTGCGAGGGAGGCACACGGTCCCGTACATTGCAAGTTTTGGTTGCAGATTTTACAGGACCACAATGTTAAAACAAAACCTGCTCAAACAAATGCACAGGGAAATCGAACCAGTGAAAACCAGCGTGGAAGGAAGTTCCATAGCGGAAGTTGTCGTGATGTCAAGTGGAAAAAGAAGGAAGACAAAAGCTTTGTCGCACTGTCAGTGCCCTGAGGACGGGTGAGTGATCTCGGGTGGAGGAGAGAAAAGTGCCACACAACTCCAAACACCAAGTGTGGATGTCAAATAGCCCGAAGCTTCTTTTAGCATTAACATTGGCACATACAGTAAGCTGTGACCATGACCGACTTTACAATCCACTGAAGGTGAAAGAGACAAAGAGAGGTGGAAGCATGCTATATTATATAGGGAGGACAGAAAAAGAAAGTTGGAAGAATGTGATTAGATTTTATGGCTCAAGCCATTGTGACCTTTCTTGGAAACGATGTACTGAGGTGATGGCCCGTTTGCCAAAATTAACACCCCCTTAAAAAAAAAAAAAACGGATTGGACAAGATGTATAGTACAAATGAAAAAAAGAACGACACTACATTATTGAAGTTTCTTCCAAAGTTGATTTTTCCTGAAAATGGTGACTCTAGGCAGGGCTTGACTAAAAATCACAAGTGAAAATTGAATTGTACATACATGCCCCGACAAATACAACAGGAATTGCAGTGTCCTTCGTGCAGTCAGCAGTTCTTCACAATGCCACTTAATTACTTTTTACATATTCTTTTTATGGAACATTGCAAAACATGTCACCTTCATTCCAACCACAAAGACTTTATCGAGCAATTATGTGTTCAATTTTCACAAGCTAACACTGTCAGGTAATGCTCACCTGTGCATCCAATAAAATACATTGCAGATTTGCTTAACTTTTTGATTAGCTATTTAGTGTTTCACTTAATGTATGAAATACGACATAAAACAGTAGATCTTTGTCTACCATTGCTGGTCATGTCACTGAAAAAAAAACCTCAAAGTGAGGGTAGTCACTGTGTAAATTAGCTTGACAGATACATAACAACCATCTGTTTTCTAATTTGCTGGCCCTAATTATAATTGAGCTGTCCCAACTGTCTTTGGGCGAGAGGTAGGGTATACTCTGGTGTGCTCCTAACAGTGACACATAAATTCAGAAAAGACTTGATATGTAGGGGCAAACAGAGTAGCGACTCAACTTTCACAAAAGTAATTAAAGAGTAAAACATCCTTAACATTTAATTTTGAATGTGAATAATTAATATTTGATGTGAGGCGAGGAAAGTGTTTGTGGCATTTGAGCAGAATCTTGTGTCTCCGACCACCTCGGTACAGGAAAGTCACTCCAGATGCACATTAAACCCATTTCACCTGAGCATTATGTTCTTGTTGCATTGGGTACAGTACACCTTTTTTATGGAAAATAAGAAAGCAATGTTTAAATACCAGCCACTGTCTATAATATAGACTGTTAGCTGTTGTTAGACTGTCTAACAATTGTCAGTTTGAGGTTTATATTTTTCCGATCAAATGTAAAACGAGGGAGGTAAATAATTACAGATATCTGTGGTACCAGCATCTAGGCTCTTGTTATTTTCTTTGGTGAAGATATTTGCAATATATCACACCACTTATTGTATGGAGAGTTTTTGACTAAAGTGGCAGTCAAATTTTGGGGTTATTTATTTCCATAAACCCCTGAAAGTTGGGTCAATCACCTTTTTTCTTGGCGGGGGGGTGTTTTGTATAAGGGTCATAAAAAATAGGTTTTGAAAGAACATTGTCATCCACCCAGCATACATTTTAGTTGAAATGCCGACATTACATGTATTTGAATTTACTAATGTCTAAATAAATTACCTGATCAGTACCATTTGCTGGAAACTGGCTTTCAATAAGTGTGCTTTTTCCCACCTAGGGAAAGCTCCCTATCAAGAGATTTTTACCAGAGGGAGTGGACCTGCCTGACCATCGCTGGTGACAAAAGACAAGATAACACTCTTGAAAGATAAGGGGTCCTATATATCTCCAAGCTTCCTTAATCCGAAAGAAATGAAGATTGCTGCGTTGCAAGAAAGCATCTTTAGCGCTGAACACCTTTGATCTGGACAGATGTGGAGAACGGATGCATGGGCAATCCAGTCCAGTTTGTGTAGATTACACCTGCATATCTCAGAGGCACCCAGTCAGGGGTACATGTCTTTCAACAGCGCTCAGACTTATCACTGAGCTACATGAGATGGAGGGTGAATGGTAAATAGAGATACTTAGTATGTTGCAAATCTGATGAGCAGCGGTAGAATGGCTGCATCTCACCTTCGATTGTGTTTGATATGTAAGGGCGCCGTGACATCTTTCAGGTGAAGGGCAGACACATTATGAATGTCGGTGCATTTGCGTACTATCAGCAGGGCACTGACTCTTGCACTTGATCAGATCAGATGCCCCCTAAACAGATCAGTAACAGGCTACTGAAAATTATCATTCTACATCAGCAAAAATATATGATCTATCCAAGACTATATGATATATAACCCATCTTTAAAAGACCATTTTTACGTATGGTGTTGAAGCCTCTGCGTGCCTATTTCGGTGAAAGACAATATTTTGAGATTAAAAAAAAGGAAACATAAAAAATGAAAACATGACGGCAAGAACTGTGAATAAAAATAAAAACAAAATGGCTTCTCCAAGTGTACGCAGCTGACTTTTTCCACTTATCTTGCGAGACATTAAGAAGCGCCTCCACCCCGGAAGGAATAATCCATTTAAACTCAGGTCACATGCCTGTGATGGATGGATAAACAGAAGTAGCACTTAATAACCTCTATCATGCTAGGTGACCCCGTGGCCCACAGTGGGTACCAGTCTGTTTATGGGTGGTACTGCCAATGCCGTGTCTGTGCTGAAATTCTGTTGTGGTTAATGGGCCTGATTGAGGGATTACACTGTCAGCGCGGTGTGAGGCCTCATTTTTCTTCCCATGTGTGGAAGGTACCCCCTGTGCCTCACTGCTACACCCGACCTTTGTGCTCTGCCATAATCTGTCAATGGTGACTGAGTCTTTTGGAATATAGAGGGGCAAGGCAGTGTCAATTAGGATGAGCTTTCCTGACAAAAGAGCTTGGACAACATTTTCCTCATTTTTTTCCCTTTTCCGTCACATTGTTAACCATAGTCTGTGTGCTTGTTGACCATTAGGATGTAAGGTGAACAAACATATGAGAACATTCATTTTCCAATCCGCTTTATCCTCACTAGGGGGGTGCTGGAGCCTATCCCATCTTACTTCGGGCAGTAGGTGGGGGACACCCTGAACCGGTTGCCAGCCAATCGCAGGGCACACACAGACGAACAGGCATCTACCCTCATACTCACACCAAGGGACAATTTGGAGTGTACAATCAGCCTCCCATGCAACCGACAGAGTCCCAGGGAGGACATGCAAACTCCACACAGGGCGGCCGGGGGTGGAATTAAACCCGGTACCGGAACCCGGTTCAACATCAAGGAAGGTGTGGAAACAGTTTCCAGAGAGAGCGAGAGAGATAGAGAAGGCCAAACATCCATGTTCTTTGGATAAATGTGTTCATACATACAGTATCTTTGCTGCAAATACAAAATAAAATAAAGCGGTGTGCGGTTCCATGACTTAGAATCCTATCAGAAAAATGATATGCTTAAAATGTGTGGAATTTTAAAATTAAACAGGTTGCACTAAAAAGGAGAATGACACTCACGAGGATGCAGATGGCCAAAGCAAACCCCTTGCGCCCCATAGCTGATCGTAAAATAATTTTGAGCTGTGCTGAAAACACAAAGGAACAATCACAACCAATACAAAGACAATTTCCTGCCTCGTGGCTCTGAACCGTGAAAGGCATTGAGGAGGGTAATTTTCATTCATGCCTCATTTGCCAACCTGTGCCACATATTCCAAAGAACAGGCTTGTCGCTCTTGGAAGCACGCTTTTATTCATTATTGTGGGACAACTTTTTTACTGAGAGATAAGCACTTTGAAAATGTCATAGGTGGATTGTACCATACTTTAAATTTCTTTGAATCTCATAATCAACACGGTATTTTGGGTCAATCTCTGCATAACATGGTACTTCGTAGTTGAAGGTGTACAAAAACTTTCAAAAACTTTTGTGTTTGTGAGTTCTAGGAGCAGATGGTAAATGAACAATAGAATAGTACACTTGAGATAGCATACTGTAGTTAAATAAATAAATACATACATATGTAAAATCCATCCTCTATTTGCCCTCTGCTATGTTTGAACCTTCATCCGTAATCAGCTATCAGCTGCATTGTTCTGTGAAGATACAGTTATGGGAAGTGCTCTGCTGTTTATTTATTGAACAGACTTGAATACTTCCCCTCAGCAGCATGCTTGGCTCGCCGTTGCCTTGTACTTTTGAAGTGAGGGCGTCTGGCAGTGCTATGACGGGCCCCCACTGGCAGTGCAGCACTTGACTACACAATGAACACAGCAAACTGCAATAAGCTATGCCCTAACCAGCAGCATATCGGAACAACAATGATCAAACCCTGTCATGCTTTCATGAATAGACGAGTTGCACTAAAACAGTTGTTTAGAAGCAGAAAGCCTGTCATCATGCTTTTTAAAAAAATTATTAGCATATGACTTTTGAAGACGACAGAGTACCTGTGGTCATATCTGCTATACAGGTGAAAGGTCCCAGCTTCTGAACTTAACCCGGGCCTTCCCATGTAGTCCAAGATGCTGATGGTGTCATTTAATTCATTCACCGCCATTCCTGAATTTATTCAGGTTTAGTTTTTTCTTACTTGAGGGTTCGAATCAAGCTCCGGTCAGACCTATGGCAATGTTTTTCCTTCTCACGGGGGAAATGATTTGCCTTTTGTACAGCTGTACCCACTTCCATTACAGATAACCCTAAGAGCCAAATGAGATTGGCATAAACCTTTTTTCGAATGAAAGAAGAGGAAGATAGTCTATGGTTTCTTACGCTGCAATTAATGTTTATGTACTGTAGTCCTAAAACTCAATATTCTGTGGGTCCTACAATATGAGTGAAAATGACAAAAACCCTGGAGCTGGAGTGGATATATTTTTGCACATAGTCTGGCAGTGAATGCGTTAAGTGGGCCCCAACATGAATGAATTTTCGGCAGCTTAAGACTACCTGAATACTCATATTTTGGGAAATTAAGATGGACAGAGTGCATTCAAGCAAAAACCAAGTTGTTAACATTGGGATGTAGTTACGTAAATTTTCTTTAAGCACTCTAGCTATGAGGAAGGTATCTTAACATGGATCAGTACTCACATGCCCCCCAGAGATTGATGTTAGCTGCAGAAAAAATCTGAAGATAAATTTGACAGTCTCTCCAAATTATCTATGACACGAGTCGCAAGAGCAGAGCAACTATGGGATACCTTAGTTGCTCTATCCTGACTTTTTCACTTTCCCAAAATCAGATCAATTGCACAAGAGCATGATGGATTCAAACTTAAACTACGAATCCAAAGTGATGAAAGAGAAAAAAATGATGCCACATATTTTTTTGGGTGCATATGCAACTGTATCTTGGAGGAATAAATATGACAGCAAACATTAAAAAATCATGAGTCAAATGTTCTTCATATTGCCTGATTCAATCTTCTGCGAGATGTGTGTCCTCCTCCACCTTGCATTTCAGAATGCCTCACTAATGCCCAATAAGCTTCGGTCTCATGACATTCTTAGCCAGTCCACATCTTTAACCTTTGCTTATATGGCAAGAAAATGTTTCTGTTGGGTGTGCATTTGGGGTTCTTATATTGTTGAAATTCATACTCAGTATGTCACATTACGCATAGTACTTAATCTGCTCGAGACTATGACGCTTTTACAACCAAACTTTGTTCTATGCAAGACACCCTGTACTTGTCACACATGCATAACACCATTTGAACCAAATAAGCGGTCTAATCAGACCACAGGACAAGGTTTGACTAATCCCTGTCCCATATCTGGATTCGGCAAACTGTTTGAGGCCTTTTCTTCGTTCTTCATCTTGCTTGTCGGATGACAGGCATGCAGATTAGTTTGATGCAGTATTTAGAATATGGTCTGAGCACTGTCAGGCTGACCGCACATTCCTTCAACCTCTGCAGAAATTCTGGCAGCACTAAAATGTCTATTTATCAGCTCAACCGTCTAATTTCCCAAGACAACGTTTGAATGTGATGCGCAACACATACACTGAACATCTTTGGTCAACCATGGCGAAGCCTGTTCTTCGTGGAAAAATTCCCGTGTGGGCTTGGCCCCTGTTCTGCAGCTCACTTTAAAGGTGTTGGCAATCCTATGGTCTTGCACGGCCATCATTATATACAGCAACAATTACCGGATTTTTTTTTCAATCCTAAGAGAATTCTTTGTCATGAGGTGCCAAATTAAACTTTCATTGTTCAATAATAGAGTGGGAGAACGATATCAAAAATGTTTACACATTTATCCCCCCTTTCCCACCGGAGACCATATAACACTCACGAGTAGCATACAATTGCATAAAACTCGGAAAGAAAACAGCAAATTCAACACAATATTTTTTGCTAGCAATTTAGATCTTGCTATGTGTTGATTGAGTTTCAGGTGACACAATGTTTACATCATCATATATTGAAGGGACTTCAATGAGCCATTACATGCACAGTATTTTAGTTTTGATCCTACTTACTAATTAAGGCATTACTCATGCTGCTGTGTTTGTATGAAAGGAGAGCTTGAGGGAACAATGTCATTTTTTTATCATAAAGAGTGATCAAGTCACCTGACCCCTTGGAATATCAGTATCAGAATACCTTTAATCGTACATATATATATATACAGTAAAGTCTCGTTATATCCATATTCAACGGAGTCCGAAAAAATATCGATATAACCGGGACTATCGATATATCCGACCCTGTTTGCATGTACTTTTCTCCGTGCGTGCATAGAAATAGTATCGATATAACCAGGACTATCGATATATCCGATATCGATATAACGAGACTTTACTGTATATATATTTGTCCCAAGGTGTGAGTGTGAGAGTGACTGTTGTATGTCTTTGTGTGCCCTGCGATTGGCTGGCAACCAATTCGGGGTGTCCCCCGCTTCATGCCCGAAGACAGCTGAGATAGGCTCCAGCAACCCCCGCGACCCTAATGAGGAATAAGCGGTACGGTATTATTTTTATTTATATATATATATATAAATAATTTAAAATACAATCTTAGCACTTCCCATAACCGCATATTCTAGCATCAAATACAACAATAAACATGATCTTACCATAGATTCCTGTGGAGATACACGGGAAGGCCTGTGGGATGAGTCAAAGAAACATTGGTCAAAATACATTCAGGGTAAACAAGCATGATACAATTCAGTAAAGCGATTATAATTCCTACATGGGCAATGAAACGGGAATGGCTGAGTATATTCTTTACTGCCTTCCATAAAAAGTGCCCACTGTGTAATAGTTTTTGCTTGGTCGCACTTTGCAACAGACAAATTATTCAAAGTTGGCGTTACAGCTTAAAATAGTTCCATTATTCTTTTCTTGTGTCGTCAAACATATTATGAAGGATAGGCCACGCACTCAGCATTCCTAATTCACATTTATCTGTTAAACTAGATTAATAAACAGTAGTGTTTTGATTTTGTTTTTTTTCTGATACAAAGGTTATATTTGTCCTCAAAAGCAGCTGCAGTTGTGTTTTGGTTCCTGTATTTTTCCTAAAGAGCAAGCAACACATTAATGTATGACATACAGATAAATGTCAACACAGTCTTAACTAATGGGCTAATATTACACCCACTAATATACAAACAAACTAAATAGATCACTGTAATATTGAGCGAAAACGACTGCAGATCTTTTACAATTACAAAACGGATAAAGTGATATGGGACACATATAAACACGTTGTTTTGGAAAAAAACAGAGCATCATTTGTTTGGTGATTGAGGCAATAACGTCATGCAGATCAATTTATAATCTTAGACTGTATTTTGTTTGCAGAATAACATGATTTTGATTGAACAGCGGAATGCAATTAAGATGACAAATGCTGCGCTGTTATCACCACAAATCACTTTCTCTTCGTAGACCACCTTTTACATCTCACACAAAAACTATTCAACATTATCACATATTTGCAGCCGGATTTCATTGTTAAAAGTAAAACCGTAAAAAAATGTTTATAAAATACTTTTGAAGAAAATAAATAAAACCGATGAGGAGAGTGATTCTCTATCCCCCCCCCCCCCCCCCCCGTACTGTGAACGTCAAGGTAAATTGTTCTTTTTTCTTTTTAAAGCCAAGAGGAATGTGCCGCTGTCTGTGTCCATATTAACCAGTTCTACCGTTCCACTTGTCACAGTTCATTTTTCTCCTGCAAGGAGATTTAAATCTTTTCAAGTCGCGTTGACCTTTCCAGGTGACCGTCTGACTCTGACACAAACAACAGATGATGAAGCATGGCCATTTTTTTAAAGACAGTGCAGAGCTCAGCCCATGGGACCGACCTAAAACATTTTGCAATGATCCATTGTCTAAAAAAAAAAAACAATAGTACAAATGCAAAATACCCCCACCCACGCCCAGAACTAGTTGCATTTTCAATGTTTAGGTTTGAGATGATAAAGTTGCAGTGACTTTAAGTAGTGAAATGTTGGTACTTTGAGTTAATCCAACTAAACTACACCCCGGACAGCACAATTACACTGAATGAGTGAATACAAAATTTAGTAGATTTGCCTCAAGCCAAAACAAATGTCTGGCCAGCCGCGTCTGTGTGAACTGTTTCCTAATAACTTGTTCCAAAATGTTTCCTAATATGAAACGCTAAGTTAACGGCATTATATATGGACTGTATAAAATGTAAAGTGTAGTTAAAATGTCTTATTTGTTTCTGAATTGTGCGATGCAAGGAATGTTCACAATGATGAATTCCACCACACTGGATAATTCCCTGTAAATGCAAGGGGCCATGCTGTTCAATGGAGTAAACTAAGTACAGTACTATGAAAGCATAACCTGCTTTTTATCTTTGCTTTCAAACACCAATGTGATGCGTCGTGGCTATTATAAATACCTGTGCATATGCTTACACTGTGTGAAGATCCAGTTAATTACAACAGGCAGCAATATATGGACAGTCATGGCCTATGATCTGGTTATTATTTCTATCTACGGCTGATTCATTAGAAATGAGTCAGCATGTCAGCACCATGTTGGCATGAGGCTGAGCCTGACATGTTGCCTTGTTGATGATTCTCTTAGCGTAGTGAGTGTTCAGAAATTGGTCACTTGGGAAATTACTCTATTTCCGAGGTTCCTCCCGAATCTATCACATCATTTTAAAGTGGAACACCTATCCTCTCAGCACTTGTGCACGGTTGTTTAACTCATAGTGCATGATAAATGACAAAAGGCAGGTACTGTCATGATTGTAAGCACGGCTGGACTTGCGTTCTTAATATTTGACTATTTTTACCATTTTGACGCTTCAAGACCGCTCTTGAATTGAGTTCAAATGGATACATTTGTTGGTTTTGAGTATCATGGATTGCAACGGACTCTGCGCGATGAAAAGATACTTCCTTCAGGAATTTGGTAAAAATTGCACATCTTTTATATGCAAAATTATTCACCTGTACTGTATTTAATTTGTTAATATCGTCCATGTTGTCTGATTTAAAAATTACTTAATAACTTTGTCATATGACCAGAATTACAGGTAGACTGATTTCGTACAACAAAGGAATTGTAGTGCCAGGAGTGCTAAGGCACCCTGCAACTTGCAGTCATTTGTTTAGCAGCAGGACACAACACAGAAAACCTCAGGCAGACTGCAACAGTGCTGCTGTAGTTGCCACCTTCACATGAATGAATGTGACGGAGATGCAGCGAAATAGGTGAGAGCAGGCAGGAAAAGTGGACGAAACCTTTCATGGGCATAGTAACTTCGACTAGGGGAACACCACGTCTCGGATGGCTGAGCAAATAGAACTGGACTCACTGTGCAGCACCTGTAGATGAAAGCCCCTGAGCTTTTTTGCACATAGAAGGTATGATTATAAATCATATCAGCAAGAATGTTCTCATGTGACCACAAATTGAATAACAACTGGACCACATTTAATATATTGGAGGCGTATAACAATTGTATGTGTACCCCCACCCTTCTTTATCTATTTATTCATATATATTTGAATACAAACCTAATGTACCTGTCGAGAACAATGTCATTTTACTATTTCATTTTATGTCATTGTACTATTCTATGAAAGGCAAGTGATGGATATGCTGGTTAGTTGTATACTACTGAAGTTATTGACAGACTTTCACATGAACAAGACTACAATTCTGTCGTTGTTTTTTCTTTTTTTAAGTCAACCATACCGAGCAGAAATGAAAACCCACGATCCCAAAAGTTAAAACTGAATTATGTGAATGTGTGCTTTTCAGAATATGAAATTTATTAGAAATTAATTCATCACCGCTGTAAATTAGCCACATCTTTTATTGGTCATTATTACAATGAGGTCAATGGGAGCTTCTTTAAAAGCTTTGAACTTTCGGTTGATAAGATTCTCACATTTTCCAGATTACACTGGTTTTGTGAAATTTTGATATGAATCCTGATATGGACGACCGAGGCAAAGAACATGAGGGGAGGGGGCATTCATTGAATTAATCCTAACCAAATGCTTGATTTAAACCTCAACTTTCAGCACTGAGAATTAGAACTCAAGATGCCTCGTGGCCAATGTGACTCTTCCAATGAGTGCTTCATGTAAATGTAGAATATGCATCCATGGCATGTAACAGTTCATGTAATTTGCATTTTGGAAGTCAAAGTTACAGGTGGGCATAAAAAAAGGATCAAAGTCGGGGCTGAGAGGATTTACGCTGCATCTATCAAAGTGGTATTTCATAGAGAATCTCAAAACGAAAATGCCTCTCTCTGAAATATTAAAGTTAAAATCTAGAAGGGGAACACAGCAGAGCCACTCTGGAGGGAAAAAAAGCATATTGGATTTTCTGTATAGTGACACACATTTTTTGCACTTAATGTATGAAAAAATGACAGCCCCCGTAATTTGTGATGTGATTTGCCGGGAAGAACAAATAAATAAAAGTCGTGCAAGTGTACAAAGAACCAAAGACATATTTTTGTTTTCATACATATTGCAAAATTAAAACTTCTGAGCCCCTACATATCTGTGTGTGTCCGTGTGTGTATATGTGAGTGTATTAGGGTAAATGTGGCATATTATGTATTTTTCTTTATCTCTTAAGATGCACCATACAAATCTGTATTTATCCCTGGGTAATGAGTAAAAATAATATCCATGTATGGAGGGAGGGTTATAATTGCAGCATAGCCGTCAAAACTTCAAAAGATACAATCTCAATGCATCTGCTGAACAAGCGAAAACCACCACCGTGGACTCATTTAGTAATGGCTGTGCTTGTGCCCGTGGAAAAGCATTCAGAACTACTCCAGACATTTTAAGGTAAGTGGGTATTGTGGAGTGGACAATAAGCTCAAGCGTTTAACCTGAAATTGATCTGACAACCATACTTTGTGGATGGGTTTTAGCGTTGAACATGAACAAATAATGTGATTCATAGAGCAGAAATAAACAGGAGCAAAATCATCATGATTAAAAACCTATGATCAATATGAAACACTTCATATCACGCTTCAAAATATCCGAGATCAGATTAGCAGCATATGGAGATGGATGGTTTGAATTATCCTTAATCCTCCAATGCAGGCCCGTGATTTGTTCTACAGTCGCCGATGATTCCTCGGTGGTTGATCAAAATGAATAGTATAGTCAGTAGGAAGAATTTTCATGAGACATTGCTTTCATTTTCATCCATAAATCAACTTCAACAACCCGTTTAATCACATAATAAAAAGAGCGGTGGTCGAGCAAAGTGAAAACGTGCCTGTGACACACTTGTGTTGTAAGGCTACTAATTAAACTTTTTTTTTTGCTTTCTTGGCCTTCTTCATCATTTCAAAATTGCTATATCAAAAGGGACTTCAGAGTCCTGAGCTCATTTCTAAATTTGTAAAGACAGAACTGTACACATGTGTAACTAGGGTGAAACATGCATAACGAAGTTTGCATTTTAATCATAAGTGCGATCTTCTTTTCCTTTTGGCTTTTCCCTTCAGGGGTCACCACAGTGAATCAGTGTCCTCAATCTAACCCAGTTTTGTGCATCCTCTTCTCTCACACCAGCTACCCTCATGTCCTCTTTGACAACATACATAAACTTCCTCTTAGGTCATGTCCTCTTTGACCACATCCATAAACCTCCTCTCGGTCTCCTGCCTGGAAGTTCAAGGCTCAGCATCCTTCTCCTGATATAGCCACTGTCTCTCCTCTGGACATGTCCAAACCATTTCAGTCTGGCCTCTCTGACTTTCTCTCCAAAGCCTCTAATAAGAGTTGGCCCTCTGATATACCCATTCCTGATCCTATCCAACGTGGTCATTCCCAAAGAAAACCTCAACATCTTCAGCTCTGCTACCTCCAGCTCTGCGTCCTCTCTTTTCTTCAGTGGCACAGTCTCCAGTCCAGTCTTCAAGACGGCGCCGCCAGAGTGGCTGCTTTTCCAGCAGCTCATGTATTTTGTTTTTCTACTTTCATTCCTTTCACAAATTTGCTGCTGTGAAATGTAAATTTCTCCACTGCGAGACCAATAAAGGCAAATCCTATCCAAACATCATGGCTGGTCTCCCCACCGTTTTATACACTTTTCCTTTCATCCGAGATGAAACCCTTCTATCACATATCACATCTGACATTTTTCTCCAGCTGTTCCAGCCTGCCTGGACACGCTTCTTCTCACCTCTCTCTTAATCCTAAATGCGATGAGGCTAACAAATGCTTAGGCTCACAAAGTATCCGAAAGGGAACATATCTTAGCATTGTACTGTCAATTTACCACAATTTTTATTTACGCTGATCTTTTCCATTCCATTTTCTGTACCGCTTATTCCTCGTGAGGGTCGCTGGGGGTGCTGGAGCCTATCCCAGCCCATTGAACAGACACCTCTGCGACAAATGTCCACTGTCCATGGCAGACATATGAGTTGTCTTCATGTGTCTAAACCCTGTGTACAGTGAAATATTCAAGAACTGGCCACGTGGGAGTCTTTACAATCACGACACAAAGATTTGGACTCAAACCTTATGATTTGTTCTGAGATAATAACAAACAGTTATGGAGTGAATCGATCATCGTACGTTGACCAGTGCACTTTAGCTCTCTTTTCCGCTCCAGACATGAGGTGCATGTTCCCGACTTTGGCACTCACAATGAGAGTGCGGCATGTGCTCGTTGTTCCGACGGAGAAGAAGGTCTGGCACGATTCCCACTTGTGTCCAACGTTCCTTAACACTTGCAAACTGCTCCCAGCTGTGTGTACTCTCTTTTTTTGGGGGGGCTGTCTCTCTAAAGATTGATGCTATCGGAACTTGTTCGTGGCGGCAGTAAGCGATAATCGGAGTAACTCAGCATCTTGTACAGACGATAATGAAGGATTGACAGTGAGATCAACAGATACCGAGCATTAAAAGTATTAAAGGGGGAACGAGCGTGTAAGACAAAGTACCTAAAGTTTGGGCTCATTTAACACTTATGCGTTATGAAACTAACAGACATATATAGATATCTAATCAGAATTGGGTGGTGATATTCTGCAGTGTAAAGCCAGCACGTGAACAGTTTTACTAGGAGCTTGAAAATTAATGACCAACAGACTATTGGAGACTATTGTGACTATGCATGCGACCTACTGTGCAGTGACAACAGCACAACGGTGATGAAAGACAATTCATGAACACATTCATGAGTAGAAAAAGGGACAGCAATGTTTCCCAGGAATCCACTAATATCCCCAATGTTTATTCAGTAGCAGACACATAGATTCCAATGACATAGAACCGCAATGCCCTGTACAACAGCCACTATTGTTATATAAGGCATAGGGCAACATTCGATACATGTCCTTTTGTTGGACTGGTGACTCCTTGGACGTATGGTAAGCATGCGAGTTTGGACTTATATCCCCCAATTTCGGAAGATTTTCCAACTTCCAAAAAATTGACGGTGATTTTTTTAAAGAGAAAAAATATCAAAAATAATAAAATGACATTGAAAAATATTGAGTAGATTGCACACTGAGTTTATTTCCAAATTTATTCAGTGGTCTTTCACTTCAGGACTAGATTACTCAGTGGCTTCAAGCAGCGATGTTTTGGTCAACTGGGAATTTAATAGACTTAATGAACTCTCTTTGTTAATGGCGGCTTAACGTGGACTGTGATTTCCTTCCCCCTGCTTGGTTCCTCAAAGACGAAGGGAGTTCATCCCATTTGCACAGTACCATTAATGCAAGGTCTCTGTGGACTGCTATGATGCAACAATGGGGAAAAGAGCCACAAAAAAACTCTATCTTATTAGAAACGGCTAAGAGGTTTCTTTATGCTTTTTGAGGGCAAGATTTGGGTGTTAGTTTGTTTCATTTCCTTATCAGTCTTTGAAAAAGGGCTATCTATTCATCTTCTATTTGACAACCATAATAATCTGTCGATTAAAAAAATAATCTTATCCGTTGTTGACCTAAATATGATTTTACAGCCATTCACCAAACAGTATTTGAACAACTGTTTTACATGTCTTACTCATTTGCATCCATACCACACTGGCACAAAGACGATGAACATCAGAGTAAAGCAGAGCTGCTACTCCATGTTTTCCGTGGGCAGACTTGGCCGCGGTGATGTGCGCGCTTTAAACTCTCCACAATAGAGTACAGATGAATGCATCTGAGCTAGGCCAGAGGTAAGAGAAACCAACACTAATTACTGGTAAGCGGCACAGAGGTCAGCAACAATGTATTTGCTCAATGTACTGGTCTGTTGCACATGTTGTGATGCAAAAAAGGAGGTTTTTAGCACAGTAGACATAAATACACAAAGAGTATATTTCTTATGACTTCATTACAAGCGTGCCTCAAGGAATGTCAACAAAGCATGAGAGCCAAAGGTCAATTTAGGGTGTTTTTTTTTTCCACCGGAGTTTGTTGGCCTTGAAAATTACTTTGGTCCAAAGATGTGGTTGTTCTGAGGAGGTCAATTCTCTCTCTATGCAGACCTGGGAGGCATTCTCCTTCTGAGATCTGAGCTCGGATAATGGCACACTCAGGAGTGTGGGGATTAGGGACAGGAGGGACATGAGGAGTGACAGGCTCCTTTGTGCTCGTTTCATCCTCATTCCGGTCGTAACGGAAGGCAGCCTGGAGACTGCTTTTTCAATTATTATTTTTTCTTTTTTAGGGGGTGGGGGGTGTTTAGTCCTCAAACGCTGGGTGAGCTCATAGGTGAGGCAGGCTCATTGATAATTGTGTAATGGCTCACTTTGAGAGAGCAGGCATTTTGCCGAGATGGGTGTGCCGTTCCAAAACTAAGCAATTAGTCATGCTGTCGGCTTGATTCCATATGCATTTTATTTTCTTGTGGGCAAAGGCTGGCGCACCAAACCATGTTTCTCGCCCTCGCAGAAAGATAATGATATTCGAACCTACGCAGAAACAAGGTGCTCCATGTCTTTGTCTCTAAAGGAAGAAGATTTGCAAAGGTGAGAGTAGGAATTATTTTTTGATGATCTCAAAACGCTGAGTTTCTGGAACTAGTATAAGATGTATTTCTTTATAACTCAAAATGCTGCTGAAATATTTAACTTTTGCACCGACATTGGTATTTTTATGTATACTTTATGGCATAAAAACCGTTTAGGGAGTTTAGGGACAGACTTTTGTCGGAACTTTTTGGTCGGTTGTACCAACATACAGCAGAAATTTGTGTGATTTTGGTTGGACAAATTTTGTAACAAGCACAAAATGCTTAAGTTTAGCTCATCGACGAATGCCAATAACTTCATTGAAATCGTTTCAAAATGGCATTATTTTAAGAAGATATAAGAACTATTCAACATTTTCAGTAAAGTAGGCTTCTGTACAGTAACCAAATCATCCACCTCTATTTTAACACTCATGCTGGGTATTTTTTTAACCCTCCCTATTTAATCGTCATGAAAGCATGGTGCCGTTTAAGTAACGATTAGAGGCAATGACAATGCCGTTATTAGTGTCCCATTTAACTGCAATTCCAAAATGCAACTGCAGTACAAATGACCATGTATAGCTTTTGGCCTCAGATCCAAGCCTCATTCACTAACAGCCCGCCCCCAAAACCTACATACATGCAAAAACAGTGTGGCATTCAGTGAGCTAACAGTCCCAACTGTTGCTCTTCTCCCCGTTAATTGCTTGACTATTGTGCTGCTTTGGGGTGCAACTTGATTTGTTCATTTTAAGATCAGTTGGATCGTCAGCAAAGCATTTTTTATTCAAAAAAAGACACGCAAAAAAGCTTCATGACCATCTTAACATGGGCCAAAATGTAAAACACAAACCAGGTAAACAAGCTGTAATTTGAGCGATGGACTAACTAAAGTAAAACATTAACTCTCTGTGTCTTTGTGTTGTCATATTATTTGTTATTTAGTTTTTTTGTTCTTTTGGCTTTTGTTTATGTAGTCATTAGGAAGAAATATTGTGCTAAGTCTATTCTCTTTATATTTTCTGTAATACCGTACAATAGCTATCTGGCTGGCTATTTAGCTGGCTAACTATTAGCTATATATTGGCTTGCTAGCTAGCTTTCTATCTATTTGTCTTACTATTCTATTTGAGTTACTTCCGGGTTGAGTGAACGCTGACGTGTGTGGCTGCCGCTGCTCACCCACAGAAAAAACTATCCTGTGACTTTACAGTCACAGGATAAGGCGCTTATAATTGAAATGTATTATTATAATTAACGTAAAAAGAAATCTTGCACAGCCCAGTCACCACAAAAAAATAAAAATAAAAATGAATGATCTGTCCAAATAAGTTATTCACATCCATCACATAATAAACCCGAAACCACAAAAATGCTGCAGAAAAGTTCTGGATCAGAAATGTTAAACACCCCTATTTTATTGCTGTTTTGAGTTATGCCGATTTTTTTAAGTGATACAATGCACTCTACCTCGATTTAACTCTGTATGAGAATTAAGGAGAGGAAATAAACTCTAGGTGGCCATCAGATGTAAATGATGTGAATGTAATCATTTTCGCATAAACTGTGGATAGGATGCACTACGAGACCCTCACCTCACCATGGTCTCTTCCTCCTAACTGTGGAGTGAGAACATCACACACCTGTCTTGTCACATTGCACAATTTCTTTTATTCATGCCACCGGGATACAGGGGAGCTACAGATGTGAAAGCGTCGGGGAGAGTGCTCCCCATGACTTGTCCCCATCTTCAAATAGCTCTCTCGCATTTACATTTCAGTGAGCAACACAGCTATAAAGTATTAGCCTGCTAAAGCAGTGTTTTGAAATCCAGCGATGCCGTTGGAGCTGAGTGCAAGGGCAATTTGAAGGACTGGTTGATCAAAGAATGCACCTTTAAATGCCCATAGGGATTTATTTCACCAAGCCTCCGGGCCAAATAACAGTCTACAAATGACACCAGCACATGATAGACCCGCTTGTACAGTGTCCAGAGTAATGCAAAAACAGACCTCTAAGCTGACGGACAGTAGTGACAAAATTCCCAGCTCTGGTATAACTACTGTCTCCTGGATATAAATACATTAGTACGGCTTGGCAGGAGCGACTGAGAATGTCACTGAGTTTCATGTTTTGTAGCTGAAAACATGCATTTTTGCTGAAACGGCTCATGTGACAGAAATTGGGAAATTGGTCCATTTAATCAGCACATATACAATGCTTATTAGCAGCAATTCACATTTTGAATCACAGCCAAACTGTTGGCTGACAGCTGGTCTGGTATCAAAAGTAGTGGCAACACGCTGTATGTGTGCTAAAGTCGAGTCGTAATCAGATACGTCGGCACTTCTCCAGACAACTCTACTGGAGGAAACCTCTCGGGTTACTCACAAACTTACTGACTCTGTGTGAAATCTTGTCCCATTTAACGGAACACAAAGCTGATAAACACACTCTGAAACTCTTTAAAACAAGGAAGACGGACAGGCACAGAGGCAGATGATTATATGAATAAAAAACGAGGTGATGGTGACTGAAGGTTACCCGGGTGGTGGACAGAGGATTGACCAACAAAATAGAGTAAAATGCCCATCGCAGAGGATGCATATATGTTCTCACTGGCATGTGGAGGCTAGCATACCTGGAGCATATCTCCCATATTAAGTTGAAAAAAGTCACATTGATTATGTGGTGGGTCATTTTGACCCGTACTCTGGAAATCTACCTTTACTCTGAACTCTACTATTGATGACATTCCTACGATGTTGTAGAAAGGCTCAACACAAACTTAGAAATGACAATAGTGCCATTCGCCACCACCATCACGGCAGCACCGGGCTTGGCTGTTCTTTGTGTTAAATGATTATAAATATTAAATACATTGAACATGTGTGATTGTTTGGTCACAGATCAGGGAGAAGTGGGAATTAAATGATTCTTAACACGTTGAGTGCCACCGGATAATCACTCAGCGTCATCTTTTACAGATTCGATAATCAGGCCATTGCTGATTTGACTGGAAAGTGGGAAATAGTATCAAATTAAGTCTAATTATTAGGATGTGTGTACTGAGTAGAACACGTCCATCTTTTCCACAGTTTCAAATGGCACCGCCCTACCCATTCCTGAGGACTTGTTCAGTGCAAGAATGAAAACAAAGGCGCGGAAAATCCTACTGGACCCTCCGCAACCTGTCCACCACCTTTTCCAGCTACTCCCCTCAGGCAGGCGCTACCGATCCATGCGCACCAAATCCAGCAGACATTTAAACAGCTTCTTCCCCAAAGCAATTAATGCTATTAACAGTCACTCATATATAAGTCTATAGTGCCTCGTTGCGATTTTTTATGATGATACTAGTGCAGCGTGTTCCACCGGAGAAAAATTCCTTGTGTGTTCTACATACTTGGCAATACAGATGATTCTGATTCTGAAAAGATAACCAGAAGAGGAAAACAAGTCAAGGCTAAGGTTAAGGCGAACAATGTGGAATTAGATAACTAGTTCTGAATAAGAGAGCGAAACTAGTAGGCAAGGCACAGTTGAGGTAAGTAAAGGAAGAAGAGGAATATCTATGAGTATGAAATGTTCCTTAAATGCTCTAAACTCCCCAAGTTGCTCTGCATAATAATCTTGGTTTGAGCGCAGGTGTGTGTCTGAATAACGGGGAATAACATATGAGCCACTGCCCACAAATATTCCGACCAAAGAGAAGGGACACGTCACTCAAGGTCACGGTGAATTGCAGCACCACCGACTGTCCATTGATTGAGAATATTGGGAGCAGCTGGCAGAGAGGAAACAGCAATGCCGCTGAGGGAATCACCAGGTGGCTTCTTGGATAATGATATTCGAACCTACGCAGAAACAAGGTGCTCCATGTCTTTGTCTCTAAAGGAAGAAGATTTGCAAAGGTGAGAGTAGGAATTATTTTTTGATGATCTCAAAACGCTGAGTTTCTGGAACTAGTATAAGATGTATTTCTTTATAACTCAAAATGCTGCTGAAATATTTAACTTTTGCACCGACATTGGTATTTTTATGTATACTTTATGGCATAAAAACCGTTTAGGGAGTTTAGGGACAGACTTTTGTCGGAACTTTTTGGTCGGTTGTACCAACATACAGCAGAAATTTGTGTGATTTTGGTTGGACAAATTTTGTAACAAGCACAAAATGCTTAAGTTTAGCTCATCGACGAATGCCAATAACTTCATTGAAATCGTTTCAAAATGGCATTATTTTAAGAAGATATAAGAACTATTCAACATTTTCAGTAAAGTAGGCTTCTGTACAGTAACCAAATCATCCACCACTATTTTAACACTCATGCTGGGTATTTTTTTAACCCTCCCTATTTAATCGTCATGAAAACATGGTGCCGTTTAAGTAACGATTAGAGGCAATGACAATGCCGTTATTAGTGTCCCATTTAACTGCAATTCCAAAATGCAACTGCAGTACAAATGACCATGTATAGCTTTTGGCCTCAGATCCAAGCCTCATTCACTAACAGCCCGCCCCCAAAACCTACATACATGCAAAAACAGTGTGGCATTCAGTGAGCTAACAGTCCCAACTGTTGCTCTTCTCCCCGTTAATTGCTTGACTATTGTGCTGCTTTGGGGTGCAACTTGATTTGTTCATTTTAAGATCAGTTGGATCGTCAGCAAAGCATTTTTTATTCAAAAAAAGACACGCAAAAAAGCTTCATGACCATCTTAACATGGGCCAAAATGTAAAACACAAACCAGGTAAACAAGCTGTAATTTGAGCGATGGACTAACTAAAGTAAAACATTAACTCTCTGTGTCTTTGTGTTGTCATATTATTTGTTATTTAGTTTTTTTGTTCTTTTGGCTTTTGTTTATGTAGTCATTAGGAAGAAATATTGTGCTAAGTCTATTCTCTTTATATTTTCTGTAATACCGTACAATAGCTATCTGGCTGGCTATTTAGCTGGCTAACTATTAGCTATATATTGGCTTGCTAGCTAGCTTTCTATCTATTTGTCTTACTATTCTATTTGAGTTACTTCCGGGTTGAGTGAACGCTGACGTGTGTGGCTGCCGCTGCTCACCCACAGAAAAAACTATCCTGTGACTTTACAGTCACAGGATAAGGCGCTTATAATTGAAATGTATTATTATAATTAACGTAAAAAGAAATCTTGCACAGCCCAGTCACCACAAAAAAATAAAAATAAAAATGAATGATCTGTCCAAATAAGTTATTCACATCCATCACATAATAAACCCGAAACCACAAAAATGCTGCAGAAAAGTTCTGGATCAGAAATGTTAAACACCCCTATTTTATTGCTGTTTTGAGTTATGCCGATTTTTTTAAGTGATACAATGCACTCTACCTCGATTTAACTCTGTATGAGAATTAAGGAGAGGAAATAAACTCTAGGTGGCCATCAGATGTAAATGATGTGAATGTAATCATTTTCGCATAAACTGTGGATAGGATGCACTACGAGACCCTCACCTCACCATGGTCTCTTCCTCCTAACTGTGGAGTGAGAACATCACACACCTGTCTTGTCACATTGCACAATTTCTTTTATTCATGCCACCGGGATACAGGGGAGCTACAGATGTGAGCGTCGGGGAGAGTGCTCCCCATGACTTGTCCCCATCTTCAAATAGCTCTCTCGCATTTACATTTCAGTGAGCAACACAGCTATAAAGTATTAGCCTGCTAAAGCAGTGTTTTGAAATCCAGCGATGCCGTTGGAGCTGAGTGCAAGGGCAATTTGAAGGACTGGTTGATCAAAGAATGCACCTTTAAATGCCCATAGGGATTTATTTCACCAAGCCTCCGGGCCAAATAACAGTCTACAAATGACACCAGCACATGATAGACCCGCTTGTACAGTGTCCAGAGTAATGCAAAAACAGACCTCTAAGCTGACGGACAGTAGTGACAAAATTCCCAGCTCTGGTATAACTACTGTCTCCTGGATATAAATACATTAGTACGGCTTGGCAGGAGCGACTGAGAATGTCACTGAGTTTCATGTTTTGTAGCTGAAAACATGCATTTTTGCTGAAACGGCTCATGTGACAGAAATTGGGAAATTGGTCCATTTAATCAGCACATATACAATGCTTATTAGCAGCAATTCACATTTTGAATCACAGCCAAACTGTTGGCTGACAGCTGGTCTGGTATCAAAAGTAGTGGCAACACGCTGTATGTGTGCTAAAGTCGAGTCGTAATCAGATACGTCGGCACTTCTCCAGACAACTCTACTGGAGGAAACCTCTCGGGTTACTCACAAACTTACTGACTCTGTGTGAAATCTTGTCCCATTTAACGGAACACAAAGCTGATAAACACACTCTAAAACTCTTTAAAACAAGGAAGACGGACAGGGACAGAGGCAGATGATTATATGAATAAAAAACGAGGTGATGGTGACTGAAGGTTACCCGGGTGGTGGACAGAGGATTGACCAACAAAATAGAGTAAAATGCCCATCGCAGAGGATGCATATATGTTCTCACTGGCATGTGGAGGCTAGCATACCTGGAGCATATCTCCCATATTAAGTTGAAAAAAGTCACATTGATTATGTGGTGGGTCATTTTGACCCGTACTCTGGAAATCTACCTTTACTCTGAACTCTACTATTGATGACATTCCTACGATGTTGTAGAAAGGCTCAACACAAACTTAGAAATGACAATAGTGCCATTCGCCACCACCATCACGGCAGCACCGGGCTTGGCTGTTCTTTGTGTTAAATGATTATAAATATTAAATACATTGAACATGTGTGATTGTTTGGTCACAGATCAGGGAGAAGTGGGAATTAAATGATTCTTAACACGTTGAGTGCCACCGGATAATCACTCAGCGTCATCTTTTACAGATTCGATAATCAGGCCATTGCTGATTTGACTGGAAAGTGGGAAATAGTATCAAATTAAGTCTAATTATTAGGATGTGTGTACTGAGTAGAACACGTCCATCTTTTCCACAGTTTCAAATGGCACCGCCCTACCCATTCCTGAGGACTTGTTCAGTGCAAGAATGAAAACAAAGGCGCGGAAAATCCTACTGGACCCTCCGCAACCTGTCCACCACCTTTTCCAGCTACTCCCCTCAGGCAGGCGCTACCGATCCATGCGCACCAAATCCAGCAGACATTTAAACAGCTTCTTCCCCAAAGCAATTAATGCTATTAACAGTCACTCATATATAAGTCTATAGTGCCTCGTTGCGATTTTTTATGATGATACTAGTGCAGCGTGTTCCACCGGAGAAAAATTCCTTGTGTGTTCTACATACTTGGCAATACAGATGATTCTGATTCTGAAAAGATAACCAGAAGAGGAAAACAAGTCAAGGCTAAGGTTAAGGCGAACAATGTGGAATTAGATAACTAGTTCTGAATAAGAGAGCGAAACTAGTAGGCAAGGCACAGTTGAGGTAAGTAAAGGAAGAAGAGGAATATCTATGAGTATGAAATGTTCCTTAAATGCTCTAAACTCCCCAAGTTGCTCTGCATAATAATCTTGGTTTGAGCGCAGGTGTGTGTCTGAATAACGGGGAATAACATATGAGCCACTGCCCACAAATATTCCGACCAAAGAGAAGGGACACGTCACTCAAGGTCACGGTGAATTGCAGCACCACCGACTGTCCATTGATTGAGAATATTGGGAGCAGCTGGCAGAGAGGAAACAGCAATGCCGCTGAGGGAATCACCAGGTGGCTTCTTGAATTATGACACGATCTATTCACAACTTTCCATTTTTCAAGAGGAATAAAAATCAGTGGATGCTGAGTCGGGTTCTCATGTGCTGTTTGGCTCTGCAATGACTTTATTGTCACAGCTGTAGATTTCACCACTTGCTCAGAAACTCAAGTTGTTGTCTGAACTAAACTATAGATAACTTTTTTTTTTATCGCACAAATGGCTAGAGGAAAACGCAGCTAATTAGTTTTCTAAATCAGGAGTCCACCATTAATATTGATAAAGCATTAATTAGTTACTAAAACTGGAACAACCATTTTCTCTGCAGCAAATACATCACATGTTTTTGGAGCAGAACATTACTTTGGAGCAACTAGAGTTCGTGTTTCGACAGCACCAAACAAATTGGTACCCGGATAAAAATGCACATCATCTCAAGGTACACAGATTCCCCTACTTTTTTTCTGTGCCAGATCATTATAATTAATGAAGCATGGGTTTCAAAACAGAGAGAATCATAATTAGTATCAATGTGGTTCATAATTAAAGCTCAGTAAGAGTCCACTGTGGAGGTCATTATACCTGATCTATGCCGGATCAACACACAGTCCTCTTTGCTTGTCCCTTGCAGTGCACAGCAGGTAGACGGCCAATAATGCGTCACATTCTAGGCTCATAATGGCCTTGATTAAAGCAAAACGATCTGAGTGTGTACACTTATCTCAAGGTACTTCTCGTCAATTTAATAACAGATCCACTTCGCTGTCTAACTGATTGAAAAATACGACTAATGTTTTTTTTTTTTTTATTGCTGGGGGAATTAGGTGTGCTGAGTCCAGATAAAAAAAGACAACCTTGTGTCAAAATAATTATCTGATGAGCTGCTTGTTCTATATTCAAATTTACCGCCCTCCAGAGAGGGCAGTACTGAGTGGGTGCGTGCCGTCATACAACTACAGGTCAGTGGTAAAAAAGCAATAAATATAAAATCCACTCAAAATACACAAAAAAGAACAATTTAGTGAAAATTATGTCTTTAAATGTCTGGTACTTAGGGTTTTTCTTTTGAAATTAATTTTCAAGTGATGAGACCTCATGCTTACTATGCATCATCCTGCAGTCTTCATCTCATGCTCGTTGCTCTCTCGAGGTTAGCATTCAACACAAATTGAGAAAGGCCTAGAATCTATTTCATGCCTGGTGTTATTATCAGGGGTGTCTCGATGTGACATTCGATATTTAGCCTGGTGGGATTAGGAGGTTATCTGGTTATCTGCCTCACACTGTGTGCAAATAATATACCGCACATTCTAGGCTCATAATGGCCTTGATTAAAGCAAAACGATCTGAGTGTGTACACATTAAACTTTCCCGATCTCTCTATTTTTTTGCTAACATCTCCCACCCCAACTTTAACCTTTGTTGCCTGACCTTATTTAGTCGAAAGAAAACAAGTAGAGTTGCAGTAGAGTGTAACTGCTAAAATATTTCCATATAGTCGAACAGACGTGACCCCGAATTGCTGAGTACGTCTTCATTGAGCTATCTTAAAAGTATGAGTCAATCAGCACCAGCTAGGCACAGTGTGTAAGACCTCGTTAGCTATGACCTTGGGAGATAATAACGGTACTAAAGTTGCAAAGGTGCATGCAAAGGTAATAGCACTGTAATTAAAGAAATACATAAACGGCATAAACAATGGTGTGTCTGATTAAAATCACAGCTGGAGCCTGCAGGGAGATTGTTGAGTTTTTGATAATATACTTTTACGAACCCATTTATCAAAACAAAGTAGAAAAAATGTCGGTCCAAACAATAGGTAGTGGTGTCTCATAGGTGACAATTGACTTTCAGAATTTTCAATGGACATGTGAAACGGTATTGAAAATGGACAGATAATGGTAATTTATGCTGAGTATGAATTTCTAATGTTATTTCTCGTGATTATATAATCAAGTCACACCATATATGAGGGCCATTGCTTGCATTACTTAACGTCTCTAATCCGGGGTGCCTGAAGTGTTTTTGTGTGTGCTCATGTAAGCGAGGAATGACGACTCTATTAGCTCATGACTGACCGCCTTCTTTGAAAATCGAAAACCGAGGTGTGTCTAAAACTCCTATCTTTCCACGTGGCCCCACGTCCAAGGGGTAGAACAGTGGAAAGGCCTTGCACCCAGACAAAACACATCAGTTAAGGTGGGCACGATGAAATGAATCTCGATGATACATTGGGAAATTCCAGTTTCATTAACTGGCAAGCATGAGTTTGGGTTCAATATCTGGTTCAAAAAAGTCTCTTATCAAAGCTGGAAACAAAAACATTGTTAGACTCTTGAGTAGTAAACTGGCAGGCGGCGTCATTAACGCTAACATGTTAAGCGTATTATTTTTACGATCAATTATTCAAACAGCATGCATTGAAACTAACTGCTAATTTGCAGTCCATGTTCACTTTCAAAAATGCTCAACAAGCCATCAAACAATTTTCATTTTTCTTAGCACCTAGAAATGATGTGTTTAGTTTGTTAGTAACAATACGGTGAGTGGTCAGCACCACAGTTAAGAGGTCACCGTTAATCAGTATGTGCCGATATATTTTCATGTGACACTTGCTATTTAGTCTATAGACTATGCAATGTCATACCCTCTCCTGGCAAATTGGCGTTTTCATGTTTATTATGTTTGTTAAAGTCATTATAAGTGCCTTGCATGCTGGGTCCGAGAGGACAGTAATTTCATATATGCTGTATGTCATGCATATTAGCATATTTGACAATAAAGCTGACTTTGACTTCATTGTGATTTAAATGTTATTTTGCTTCATCTTTCATGTTTTATTTAATGAGGCCAATCTATGAGGCAACTGCACATCAGCAATTAGCAGAATCAGAATAAGAAACCCTTTAATAGTCCTACAATAATAATAAATTTTACCATGTTAGCCATAATTTCAAAACTAAAGACATGAGGAGTTCCAAAAACTTTGTATCAGTGTGTTGTGATAAAGAAGAGCTGATCTCCCAATATACTTTCCAACCCTCACTTATGGTCAGGAGCTCTGGGTCATGACTGAAAGAATAAGTTCCGGATACAAGCAGCCAAGAGCCGTTTTTTGGGCTGTCGGGGCTCTCCCTTCAAGATTGGGGAGGAGCTCGGTCATCCAGAAGGGGCTCAAAATTGAGCCTGTTGTCCTTCATGTCGAGAGGAGCCAGTTGAGGTGGCTCGGGGATCTGATGACGATGCCTCTTGGATGCCTCCATGGGTGCGGGCATGTCCCACCGGCAGAAGGCCGTGGCTGGTGTTGACCTAGCAACATGCTGGACAAACTATGTCTCCCAGCTGGCCTCGGCCTTAGGATCCACAATGTTTAGCTGGAAGAAGTGGCTGGGACTTCCCTCCGAAAGTTGTTGCCACAGAGACAGGATTCTGTATTAGCGGTAGATCATGGATGACCAAAACATACAACACTTTGGAGTGCAATGATTTTGCATTGTAAGAAACAATTGCAATGTAAAACAAGAACTCCTTCGTATGCAACAATAATTATTCAAAGTGAAGTCAAAGTGGGGTAGACAAAAATAGGGACTTTCCCCCTCCTACTGTGACAAAGAGACACATATAGAAATGAATTTTGTTCTGTGGCCTGCATTCTTCAGGTATGTTTAATTAATGTGTGCTTGTTGTGGTATTCTTGTCTCATGGCATTTCGTAGGAACGACATCTGTTTAATCAACAACTTCCTCTGATAGTCCCTCAGTTGGGTGAGGGCTGTCTGTTGAATTCTCAGATGGCTCCAACAAGGGATAGATGAACCTTATAGAAATTCAGAACACTGTCTCCAGGAGCTCTGCACAGCCGGCAGCAAAGGAAAAACATATTTCATGAAAGCAGTTTGAATCCCAGACTTATGTCTTTCTCTGCTACTTAAATAATTTGAGGCCACTTCGTGATAGTTACAACCCGTTGCTCTAAAAGAGAAATTCTGTTATTTTCCCCATTGCGGAGGATCCACATGGAGTTTCCTTTGTTCACTGCAGATCTCAGCTTCCTGGTGATTGCTCTTGGCTTCCATACTTGTAATCAACACATTGGATGCTCATATAGTCGAAGCCCACTCTACACAGAGACTCAAGAGATTACTGTTTCAATCTCCAGCTGCGATTACCCCTCCTGAGGTGTGTGAAAATGTCACATTTTACATACGTATTTCACCACAAAAAAAGACTGCCGTTCTCCTTGTAAGTGAAACATTTTACAGTATATGGCCCTGTTCTTCCAACCAGGTCTGAGGCTGAAGTTCCTCCTGCTCTGCTATTGCATCCTTCTGAATAAAGGGTGGTGTAATTGGTGTTCCCATGGTCATTAGCGTAGACTGGCAGGCCACCACAAATACTATCAGTGTAATTTGATCTAATTGGCCCAGTGTTGCTCGTGATTCAGATCAGACAAACAGCAATGACTAATTTAAATGGCGCAGTGACCTTTTGAAAGCTTCAGTCTAATTAACCTTCAGCTGATGCATGCAGGTACTGTATGTGGAAGTGGGTCACATGCAATGGTTGGCTGACCAGCTTCAAAGTGGTCTGGTTAATAACCACTCAGCAAGACAACCAGCTCAGTCATGATGCAGAGATTACACCCTATTAATTAGGGTAGGACCTTTTAGTCCAACTGTGGGTGTTTGAGAACGGACACTGTGGTAAAAATGACAAAATACTTTGGTAAGGTATTTGGTATGGTATTGACATATTTTAAACACAGGCATTGCAAGTAAACCAGAATGCATCATATTACAAAGTTTATAATTACCTTAGGTACGATTTGCTGTCACTCTGGCACATTGGATAAACAATTACAATTATGATTATTAGATGTGGGCGGCCCGGTAGTCGAGTGGTTAGCACACGGGCCTCACATTGCAGAGGTCTCCGGTTCGCGTCCCGGTCCGGCCTCCCTGTGTGGAGTTTGCATGTTCTCCCCGGACCCGCGTGGGCTTTCTCCGAGTCCTCCGTTTTCCTCCCACACTCCAAAAACATGCATGGCAGGCAGATTGGCCACTCCAAATTGTCCCTAGGTGTGAGAGTGACCGTTGTACATCTTTGTGTGCCCTGCGATTGGCTGGCAACCAATTCAAACCTCATGCCCAAAGACAGCTGAGATAGTCTCCAGCAACCCCCGCGACCCTAATGACGAATACGCGGTGCAGAAAATGGATGGATGGATTATTAGATGTTAAGGATGAGGAAAGCAATGCACTTGACTGAAAATACTATACACAGGAGGGTTGGCGTGGCAGAGATGTGATGAGAGGCCAAAGCTGGCTCTCCATTACATGATTAGTTCACTTTTGTAAAGTTCTTGTTTACGAAAAATGTTGAGAGCAGAAATACAGACTTTTTGGTCCAGACTATTAATGCACGAGGGGAGTTGAACACAGGTATAGTTGTGTTTGATGGTTATTTTTTTCGAGCATACTGTAAAAAAATAAATAAATTGTAAGAACAGAATTTTACTGCATACAGTTTTTTTGTTGTTGTTTTTTAATACCTCGCAATCAAACACAAACCGCTTTTATGAATATCATAAGTGGATACCGTCAGCTGTACTTTTTTGAAAAACTAAACTACCAGTAAGACTTTAGTTTGCTGACGAAGTTTCTTGGATAAGAAGTGAAACGTCCGACACCGTCAAAAAAGTACAGATGACGGCTGAAGAAACATTTTCATCGATGGACCACTCCTGTACGACAGAGCTTACACAGACGTACCATAAGTGGAGTCTTTTTTTTTAATTAATGCTTCACCACATCGTGTCATGCATTAGACAGTACTATACAAAATAAAGTATGCATTAAAATAACTATAACTGAGTGTAAATGCCAATGAATGGCATTTTTTGTGGATCAAATACAAGGCAGATCAGTGAAACTGGGGGTGACTCCTGGCACATGGCAACATCCATCCATTTTCCATACTACTTTTTCCTCACTATCAAAACAAGGGTCAAACTCAAATGCTTGAAAAATAATGAATCAGTATTGCACATTCCTTCTGAATCTGAACATGTTCCAGCCCTCCACCACGTTAAAAAATATTTGTGCAATTTACAATTAGTGTCATCAAATCAAAACAGAAAAAGTCTTTTGACTGCCTGGTGCTTATGTCTCTGATGTTCTTGTTTTAAGAAGATTATCTCATAGTGGCCGTCATTGTGAAGCACGGTATGCACATGCATGTGTAACTGTATCAAATTGTTTGTGGGAATGCATTCTGGGTAAAATGAATGGGCACTAATGCTCCTCCTCGCCTTGGAATAAGTCCAGAGAGAAGAGCGGTTAATCCTATCATTCAACACCATTCATCTCCAATCCACTTGGCTTTTAGGATTGTTCTCAACGGGCAATTTGTGGCTTCCCTGTTGGATCTCTTCAACACCAATATGTTATGACTACAAAACACTTCCAGGGCTGCCCGGGAGTCATAGAGAAGGACTCTAAATGTAGTCTGTGACCCTGTCACTTTCTACACTGACAGCTGCCAGCCCAATGCACTGCCCGGCTTAATGACATATACTTGAACAATGCATTAAATTGTACCTTGTCAACATCAAATTAGAGACAACAATTGACTGACTTAGCCCACAAGATCATTGCTCAACAATCAATCTTGCTGTGTTTTTTAAGCAACTTTGTCTTGGGGTGAGAATCCTTGCGAGGCAGTCTCAATTTAAGACTCTCTAATGACTAAAGCTTTCTAAAATGAATACCAGTCTTTTTTTATTTTATTTTAAAGGTCACATTCTAAGAGGTGAGTTGATATGGTCTTTAAAACGAAGCATAGTCAAAGGCTGAATGGCTTCCAGATGGCGGTGTCCCCCTCCACCCAGTCAGTCAGTCACTCAGTTTCTTCCTGACAGATGCTACATTTGCTTCCAGGGGAAAATATGAGCAGCCGTCCATAACTAAACACGACAGGGGACCTGCATTAACCGTGTCCTCACTTGTATGTACTGCAAGCTCTTCAGAGAGGACCTTCCCTCCCTCATGGTCTGACTTAACACACAAGTGCATTTTTAGAATTTACCTACAGAAGCAAATAGACACACACACACGCACACGCACACACAAAGCAAGTGAGTTGCGTTGCTTCCCTCCGAGCATGGTAATGTAACTCATCAAAACAGTAAACTTTTCTTTGCTTGCTGGGATTTTCTATCCTCGGCTGGTGGTGTAAAGCATACTCTATACTATTTGGATCACTCACCTCAATCAGACCTCGTTGCCAAGAAAACTCAACTCATCACATTTTTAGTTTTCCAAGGCCCTTGTGGCCTTACTATGTACAAGTACTCCAACAACAGCATGGAATAAGTTGGAACTGGTGATCTGCTCTAGGGCTGCACAATACTGTATTTTGAAAAAAAGATTGTGATTCAGAGCATTGAATTGGTTCAAGGGTGTCTTTGGCCAGTTCCTATCGGGGAGAACAGAACTCCGGCACATCCCAAAAGTGACACAAAACAACATCAGTAAATAAAGAGAGAGCTATGGTTGAAGAGGTCACAAGGTAGTGGAAGGAACGCCGTTAGGCCAAAACTCTTTCAATCGCTAGGCAGGGGAAGTGGACCAACTGGAACAGCCTGCAGAAGAAAAAAGCTCAGCTGTCATGACATCTGGCAGATGAAGGGAGAACGGGTGAATTTCTTTATCAGTCACATACAACCTGCTACCTTTCCCTGAAAGCCCCCAATGAAAATATGTGGTCCAGCGCACATCCTGCGAGTTCCTCGCGGCATCACAGAGAACTATGAGAGTTGGGATTAGTTGGGATGGGCCACCACATATCTCAGCATGAAGGTCCTTCCTACATTTTATACCAGCAGGCCCACATCAAGAGAAAAAAAATGCTCGCTGCTGTCGATTGGACTCCGAACAATTCAGTGGAAAAACTATAACATTTTCCCCAACAAATCGTGGCGACCACTTGGATGGCAGTTTTGTTCCTGTAGTCTCCAAAAGATGACTTGTGGTGGAGATGACAGATCCACGAGCAGATGGTGTACAAGTGGCCAGAAGACAAACAAATATTTGCACTTGGCAGCTGAAGCATCCAGATGCTTCAAGATTGAGGTTGAATGCAGGGTGTTTGTTACAGCATCATACTGTTAAGGAAAATAGGGGTGATGAGCCACCCTCTCCAGCAGGATATGAAGACACTGTAAAGTGCTGCTGAAAAAAGAAGCAACTGCGACTGGATCAAACACAACCACAACGACGGGACACCGGGATGAAGACAGATGGCATGCGGGCAGGCACACACCTGGCTCAGGGAGAAGGGCAGCCACGTCATCCAAAGTCTCAAGGGGACAAGGAGAGTATGGCATTGAGGGTGTGTACCTGAGCCTGCAGTTATACCTCTGAGCCATTTTGAGACATTGTGGGCTTCAATGAAGGAAAGAAGACAAGACAACAGCAATCTTCAATTTACTTCGGACACTGAAGAACTTCGAAAAAGTTTAGAATGTATTTCCCCATATTGTATGCCTCAATCTGGATTTTACATCAGCTTCCTTTGAATCTCAAACAATGTTGAGTGACAAACAATGAGCAGCTGAGGGGGCTGTTTGACAACATGCCACAATCCAGCCTTACTTACAGGCTCTGCACAGCCCCCTCCTAAGTCCATCATGCAGTATTGACGAGCTAAGTCCACTACACTGACAATCCAGGCTGCAAGATGTGGTCAGTCAGAGCCCAGGGAGCTGTGACAGCCTGCCTGATGCTCTTTCGGCCACAGCAAAGGAGAAAAGCACTGAACTGAAGCATAACAGTTCTCTTAAAGCAAAGAAGAAATACCCATAAAGCATCAGTAACTCCCACACAGACGCACACACACTCACACAATACCTCAAGGTCGAAGCAGTTTCGTTCCCACAGGATTTATATACACATGGACATAAATAACAAAAATCCACAATTGCTTTCCAGCATGCAATAAAGCCAAACACTTTGGGGGACATGCTAGCCAGCCACCAACACAACCCACAACTATGACATTCATCCAGGAACAGACAGTCATCGAAGGCGTTAAAGCCTGCACGATTCTAGATAGCCTTGAACTTGATCGTTGTAATGCAAAGTAAGCTATTTTCCTCTTTGGATTGTTCTCATGTTGAAACAGATGATCGGTCCTGTATCACATTGACATTGTACAAAAAAAAAAAAAAAACAGGTAAGAGTTCTGAATACAAAAACTGCAAACCTCCATTAAATGTTTTGAAAGTTTCAGGTCAGAAATCAACGGATCTGTCGTTTGTAGTGCCGGCCGCAATACCTCTGAGAATGTACCTGGTGAGAGTTACCTGTTTTTCTTTTTTTCCCAACCAACGCTATAAGTGCAACATTACTTTGGAGACAGGTACAACTCTCCGAACTAATTTCTGTCTTTGAGGGATTTTAGCAATTGTTCAGTCATACACATTGAGCTGCCCTGAGGTAAGGGAAATCCTTTTTTTCAGCTGTGTAATTCACTGGAATTTACTTCTCTGTCCAGACACGCTACAGTCAGGAGTAGATTTGGATATGGACAACTGCAGCGCCCATACTCGTTTCATGGCCTGGAGGATAGCTTTGAGCTTGAAGAAAAAGGGATTAAGGACTAGTAGTTTTAATCCTCCACGCTGAAGTTTATTTTGTGTTAAGCCTTGTTTTGACTCATATTCCTTTGTACTGTCTTGGAATCCCCATCAAACAGTCAGGCTGTCGAGGTTCCCAAAATGTAGCCACCCCCCCCCCCAAACCATTCTCCATTTAGTGAAACAACCAAGACAGCAATGACTTCTCACCCCTACCCAGAAACTGTTGGACATTAAAATTAAATATATCGAGATTATATGTTCTGTTCTGGGTTAAGTGTAAAATGGGCTATGCCGGACATGCTGTTTATGTACCTCTTGCATCTCAAGGCAGTCCAAATCAGCAAAACATACATAAGCACAAACCGAGGCATGCTATCTTCTTATTTCTTTGTGGCAAAATGTATACTGCTGCATCAGTGACCTTGCGGCTTGATGGAAAGCATAGCGGCTAACAATGTAATGACGAGGCTCACGTGCAAGGCCAGTCAATCACAGAGCGCCACAGTTTTCACTCAATCCAAAACAGCTGTATAAATACATTAAAGAGAATCCAGACAGCTCTGAGCAAAAACAGATCCTGTGTTTCTTACAAATATTGCCAATATTGTAAAAATAAATTAAGAAATACAACTATTCGAGTCAAACTTGAGAAATTAAAGCAATGATTGATGTAGGGTGTGGTGCTGCTTCCGGGTGTCGAGGTTTTACATTAGTTGCACATATATAAAGATGGGATTAGTGTTTCAAGAGTAATAAATGTGTGTAATGCTAAATTTACTCATCAAATATTATGACTTGCCATTTGAAGAGACAGTCGGCTCAGTATCTAACATCTATTTTTAAACACAGTCAATCATGTGGTGTGCATGTAATGTGCTATTGACAGCAACTTGCTTTTCCTTGCCCAGTGATGTCATGGTCAATTTAAATATAATTAGAAAAAGTTAATTCACAATTGAGTGGTTGAAGCAGAAATAGTTTTTAATAGTGATACACTTCAATTAAAAAGAGAGCATGGAATAAATCTGGGTGTAAAATTATAAAACAGTCAAAAGAATCAGCTATTTTTTTAAATTAAGGCTGAAATGTTAAGATGTGTGAAAAAAAATTGAAATGAAGGATGATTAATAAAATATGTCTTTCAAAAATACAAGTCCAACAACAACTACAACAAAATAACCCAATTGCAATGGGAGCCCATAGTTCACAGGCTTTTCAGTTATGGAGGCCACATTGTGCTCCACTTGGGGATAGTCCTTCATTATTTTGACATGCTAGACAATCACACCTGCGTACAGGTTGGATAAAATGAGCAATAAAAGAATGATCCAAATGTACGGGTCTTTTTTCTCTTTATAAATACCAGATACCACAGATAACACCACACCATTGAATTAATTTAAGCTGGGACTTGTTTTGCCCAGGACGAAAAAAACGTGTGACCTGCTTGACACTTGAGACTTCCTTTCGTGTCTGACACATGGCCAATCATGTGTGCCTGCAGTTTGTTAAAGGTGTAACATCTCCATAGACACAGTGATATCCGCCACGTATCACTCCGAAATACATGTCAATGGACATGCCCAACGGATTGGCTCACTTCTATATTGGAATCGGCCACAGCATAAGCAGCAGCGCCATTCTGACATATTGTGTGAATACGAAGAAATATCAGCAGTTGATACAATATCAAAACTGCTTATAACCTTGTCTCTAGCTTTTATGATCCAGTTAATTGCTACCTGGAGTGAATATCATGGACACAATGATTCATCATCAGTGCAGGAATTTTGTCACAATCACCTTTAATGAAACTGGCACAAATCAGTGTCTCCCGTCTATGTTGGCAAGTACTTCTATTGATTAGATTCTGATGAGGTTGTGAGGGCCGTAGGCTGACACTAAAAATGAGATTTGTGGCTACAATAAGAAAGAGACTTACATGAGAAAAGATGTAAAAATGGGTGAGTCTTGAAACAATAAGACACAGTAAGCTGTGGAGTGTGTTGCCATTCTGTCATCGAAAGCTGGCATGCTTCAGCAACCTTACAAATAGTTGAATGAGAAAGTATGAATACTACTGTATTTATCTTTTAATACCTCAACATTGTCTCTTTTTGTCACATCATCCCACTGCTTGTCTATATACATGGAGAAAGATGTCAAATGAACAGGCTTCAAGCTATAAAAAAATCACATTGGAAACAAATCACATTGGAAATCAGAAAACTTAAAAAAAAGACATTTTAGCGAAAATACATTTTGCCCCATACACATTTGTCATTCAAGCCAACTTATTTCACCCCATGCTATTCTTGAAACACGATAGCAGCTTTAAAATGCTGACAAAATAGACAGCCCAGGCGGGAGGTGAATATGTGACCTTGTTGGCCATCGTAATGGGCGGTGGGGGGTGGTTTTATCTATATTTTAGTCATATATTTTAGTCACAACAATATACAGCCTACATTTCATTTTGTTGAATTATATATTGCGTTTGTTTAGAAAAAATAATTATGTCTGTTTTAGAAGTGTTGCTGAAACCTCAAAATGGTTTTATTTTATATCTAAAATTTGATGAAATAATAATAGTAATAATCATCATCATCAAAAATATCATGGCCCTGTTTAGGGCCTGTTTAGTCAAAGTCAAGAATTCTATTAAAAAAATATGTGTGAGCACTCACCACAGTGCTCAAGCCATACTCCTTCACCAGCCTGAGGGAATTCTGGTAGCAGGAAGTGAGGTCATTGGTCTCGGTAGGGCCCACATGACCTCTGGCCACCGGACCCACGGTGTGGATCACAACTGTTGGAAAGGGACAACACACAAAGCTTATTTGAAACATCAGACACCTCTAGCAAGGTTACATGGTTGGCAGTGCTTCTAAAGCAGCAAAAAGAGTATTACTAAGTGACTATAAAATCTCTCAGCGGGCTGCCAAATAGTCGAGTATATGCCAAGAAACAGCAACCTGGTATAGACATTCATAATAGATGTAAAAACACATACACAAACAATTATTTCTCATAAACGACTTGAATGAAATTAAAATGCGAATTTATACCAGACATTCAGAATAGCCAAATTTTACCCTGCACTCTTTTGTGTCGTAAGTTTTGTTTGTACTTGGTCGATAAAATGCATTTGGGATATGGTCGAGATAGAACAAATGTGCACAACAGCTTTATCCAAAGGCTACAAAAGATCACACGGTATAAGAGGATTGCAACTCTAACTTGGGCCAAGAGCAATCTCTGCTCAATTCTGCCTGACGGCAGGGGAATAGCAAAATTATTAGTTAGAAATGGCGTGCAGTCTAAAAAAACACACTAAAAATAAATAAATCAAAGTTTTGATGAATTACAACAACCTCATACACAACTGGCCATTTACAGTAAAATCTTTGCTTAAACCGACAGAATGATGAAATGATGTGACAAGTTAAAATTATGCATTATTGAACTTTTTTTATTAAACTTTTCATGCAAATTCAATATTTTAGTTAGAATAGGATATGTGGTATTTCTTTTTTTCAACAAGATTCATGAAGTTCTTAACTCAACAAACAGCAACAATCCTTGTGACATGGACGCGGTAAAAAAACAACGAGACAAGCAGTGTCGGGAATTCTTAGGTTAACTAGATCATTCCCAGTCATATTTTCAGCTCGCTCATAATGGTCCAACAGAATGTCTACTCTGAGGATTCAACTTTCCAAAGTTCCGAGGCCACAAACAAAATTCTGACGACGTAAACAGATGTGTTAAAAATGCTTTTATCCTGGTAAGCTATAGGTTATGCAACAAAATGAAATCAGTACAAAAAGTTCAGAACATCCCTCATCTGTGGTATTTGTTTTTCTTACATTGCATCAGGCAGGTATTGAGACAAAGAAATGAGTACCGTTACATTTTCTGTAACAATTATTTTTGCATACATGAATAGACAAACGCAGGTGAAATACAAAATGTGACGATATGAGGAAAACAAATTGGATACATCATATATTTTGCAAGCTTAGCTCGGTTAATTAATGTAAAATGTTAGTAAACGTCAAATTTCCTAGCATGAGTATACATGGAAGCCAATAGGGAAAAAAAGCATATGGCTGTTGTTCCTCTCATGTTTCAGGCATAACCACAACAAGAGAAACAAATAGAGCTACAATGTCCCCAGCGGCGAGCGATCTTAAGTAAATCTGGATTGTTGGTGATGGATTGGAAATTGAAATGACCCCTAAACACACCAAACTGCCTTGTGTGATCATCTTAGACATTCTCACTAAAATATTCCTCGGCTTCCTACCGAGGAAACATGCACACTTCAAAGACACCACTTTCTTAGAAGGAAAAAAAAACATTATATATCCAGGCTTCAGTTGGAACAGAAGTGCTGAGCTATTTTTGAGTAGGCTTGGCACTTCACGGCGTAATCAATCTTTCATTTTTCACTTGGCTATTATGAGTTTGAGGCTACTGCGTTGCTTCATCCATAAGACTTTTTTTTCTCGGACATGTACTATAGTGTGACAACACCTGAACATTCCTTCTTGCCAACAATGCTTGGGGTGCAGTAAGGAGCACTCAATCATCATTACATTTTAAATAGTATATATAGTATATTTTAAGTAGTATAGTAAATCTGAATGACAGTTTCTATTTATTTTCATTTGAACATTTTCACTAAAATAAATGATTGGTCATTCATGCAGAGATGCTGTTGCGGCAGGGTTGGCCGCAGACCAGAAGGGGTGGCCATAAGTAGTCACCGACATGTTTTGTTTTATAGAGCTTTACATCGGCAACACCTTGTGTGATACAACCAGTGGTGGGACGTCAGCGCCTGCGTGGCCTTCTCTGCTGGCCTAAAGCTATCTGCATAACAGACTAATGGGAATTATCTTTTGTCCATGAATTCTTATTAAATAATTCCAAATTGTCTTTCAGCTTCCTTTCATTGCTTTTCCGCTGTTGTGCTGCTTCCAGACGTGTATGTTCATACTTAAACTTGTAAGAAACAAGTTTAACTGTTTAAAACTGTGAAGAAAATGCATAATGTCTCCTTTCAGAACAAGAAGGTACCTCAGAAAATTATCAGACTTTATACACCTGGAGGAAGCAAAATTGTGTCTGCAACCATCACCGAAGCAAATAAAGTAAAAGAAAACCAAGCATTATTTTATACATACTTTATCACTTTGCAGCACATGGTGAATAAATCCATTGCTCAATGACCCGCAATGCATAGATAACAATTTTATTCTGTAATTTCATCACAAGCTGATGTAGCACATTTCACATTCCGAAAGGTTCAGGTGGATTTTCTGAAAGTGAGTCAAACCGCAAAAATCCTGCAAATACAAGCAGATGAATATTATCTTGTTTACAAAGACGCCCATGGCTGTAATCAAGGTAAACTGTTATTATTTCTGATGTGTAGATAGTGATGACCTCGCCTCATGCGAAACATCATGTGTCATCAATTTGATGACCATGTACATTTCTTAGCACTGTGAAAAATTAACTGAAAGCCCTCAAGCTTTGAACAAAATATATATAACTTTTAAAAAATACATCCACCCGGGTAAAATATCAGAATGTGTGTGTGTGTGTGTGGTTTTGAAAAAGAAACATAAATGTGTCATACCATGTTGAGTGAAATGGTTGTTCAGTCTGCTGAGCAAATGTGTTCTACATACTTGGCAATAAAGATGATTCTTAAATACCCTTCTCTGATATAGAAAACAATACTTGAAGGCTTTTTTTAAGTATAATTTCCTCATATAAATTTTACAAAGTCAATATAAACAATTGCCATTTCACTTGAAGCTCTACAAAACTCTCACACACACAAAATGAAATCCCCACACATTTCTCAGAGTGATGCTTCATGCTGCACTTTGGTGTGATTACGAACCTAGACCCTCTTGGCATGTAGACAGCAGTTTGAATGTTTTTCAATGAGGATTACTAAATGAGGTGTGGACACCCACTCGGACATGGAACTTGTGTTGTCATGGTGACAGTGAGTGCAAAGTGATCCTTTAACACTTGCCGGAGCTCCAGTCAGAAAGGCGAGCTTTTTGGAAACCTCAAATCATCTACCACATGCCGAGCAGAAATCGTTGCTCATACATTTATAGTCTCTTCTCTTTTTTAAAAAAATTGAAAGGGGGTGCTTGATTCATACACTTTAAGTGTGGATTTCCAATCTGAAATGGTTCACATTTTAACAAGTGAAGGGGTAAAGACCACGTGGAACCTGTCACATTTAAACAAGTGAAACACAAGTCCGGTCGGCGATTTGGTTGACCACAAAAAAAAATAAAAAATAAGCAACCACACATATTGACACAGGGAAACCTGACATTTGCATGAAGTGACAGTTTGCATATATCTACACTGTCAATCATGACTCCTCAAAGCAAAGTAAGACTTGACTTCCACTGATAAAGGCCCACATATCCATGTTAAGTATCCACATGGTAAAATACCATCTATTAAGCCTTCAAATGCCAAGGTGTGAACACTTATTTGAAAATATATCTCTCCAACCCAAGGCTAGCATTTTATCTGCAATAGTTTGGCTTCAAGTGGTTCTGTTTGTTTCATCACGTTATTTTGGGTAAAACAGACAACCTTGTTCGTTTCATCGTTTCATTTAAATGACATTTTAAGATCAAGATATTAAGGCAGAGCTTTGATGACTGTAAAACATCAAATAAAAACACAACACACAAACACAGGGTAATCTTATCATTACACTCTGATGTTGTTTCTGGTCTGAAATTTCTGTGTTTTAATTATTGAGAAGACAGCACCAAAACAGTTAGGCGTAATAATCATAATTTTGTATGGAAGCGCGTCCTACATAAAACTTTCAAATGTCAGGTTCTCTCTCACCCGTCTTTGTGTTACATGCTCATTCGGATAAATTAATCATAATTGCAAAGCAACATTCAAGTCTGTGTTTGTGTTTTAGTGGACCAGTATTTACACTTTAAAGCATAAGCTTAAGGAAATCAAAAGAAAAACATATCCTGTTGCTTTTTATTGAATCCATTTCAGAGGCTCATTCAAATTGCAAAAACAAATGACTGACATATATATTTACGACAGAAAAAAATATCTAAATTCACATTGTAGTTAAACATTTAAAACAACCAAACATGGTAAGATGTACTGGATGAGCGGAAAAAGCCACTAATATTGTCATGATCTGGTTGACGACCAACGGGGGGCGCTGTCGCCCCCGCCTACACCTCACAGGTGCTGGTCGTCCCGATCAGATTGGCGACCAGCGGGTAGCGACGTCAGCCCTGCCTGCAGCCTCGCAGGTGCTGGTCATTATAATCAATGGCACTTAAAAGGACACCGGGCACGATCATCCGGTGCCGATTCATTGTTTGTTTGCTGCTTGGTTGCAGCATGCATTGTGTACGTGTTTGTTTAACCTTGGCGGACTTTTACACTTGGTTTTCTGTTGCTACTTTGTATTTTTTCCATTCAGATCATTTTGATGTTTTACATTTTGTTCCTGCTGACTTTATTTTAATACAATTTGTCAAACAACCTCCTGCTCCCTCCTGCCTGCTTTTTGGGATCCGAACCCGCCATCACCACCTCGCAAAACCGTGACAGAATGAATCGGCCAACCATCGGATCCCGCAGGTACATCGGACCCGTCTCATTTCCACCCTGTGCCTGGCAATGCTACGTCCACGTTAGCGAAAGCCTCGTCGCGTTTGAATCGCGTCACTCGACGAGCCGCAACGTCCACGTAAACGTCCGGCCGAGACCTCCTTCCAGGTGGCCGTCCAGGGTGACCCTGGGTGACTGGCATTGCACGCCCACGTCCAGCCACGCTGTCGTCGTACATGACGAATTGAGTCTCATCCACGACGAGCCGTGCAACGTCCGAGTCAATGTCAGTCCGAGACCCCACTCACCGCTGGATCCCGGAGCGGCTCTGGACTGGTCTCGTTCCCCCGGAGCCGGGCAGTTCACGCCCACGTCGGCGTCCGGCCGAGACCTGGTCCCATACGGCCGTACGGGGTGCCATTCTGCGCCTGGCAGTTCGACGTCCACGCAGAGCCATGCGCCGTCGCGTGAACGTGCGAGAGGGATCGCACTCACGCCCACGACGATCCGTGCCGCGTCTTCGTCCACCCCAGGCCGAGTCCCGTTCCCATCAGGCCGCCGCCCGTCGTATGCTGGAGAGGCAGCGGTTGCCCTCTCCACCGACCGTTCCCTGGCGAGTGGACCTTTTTGGGAGACTGTTGGGACTTCTGGAAGCAGCCCCTTGAAGGGGGGGTACTGTCATGATCTGGTTGACGACCAACGGGGGGCGCTGTCGCCCCCGCCTACACCTCACAGGTGCTGGTCGTCCCGATCAGATTGGCGACCAGCGGGTAGCGACGTCAGCCCTGCCTGCAGCCTCGCAGGTGCTGGTCATTATAATCAATGGCACTTAAAAGGACACCGGGCACGATCATCCGGTGCCGATTCATTGTTTGTTTGCTGCTTGGTTGCAGCATGCATTGTGTACGTGTTTGTTTAACCTTGGCGGACTTTTACACTTGGTTTTCTGTTGCTACTTTGTATTTTTTCCATTCAGATCATTTTGATGTTTTACATTTTGTTCCTGCTGACATTTATTTTAATACAATTTGTCAAACAATATCTAAATTCACATTGTAGTTAAACATTTAAAACAACAAACATGGTAAGATGTACTGGATGAGCGGAAAAAGCCACTAATATTTGGCACAGTTATATTTCATTCAGTCATATTTCACACAATACTTGACTTTTTACCTCTAATTAAGGCCACGGTCAAAATTGTTCAGCCTTTTTTGAAAGAAGTCTTTTTGGAATAGATACGCCATTTTTGAAATAATTGTCTCTTTGAAAACAGATGAATGCAGTGACGTGCGGTGAGGTTCATGGCTGGTGAGGCACTGACATCATCACAGTCAGATTTACAAACATGAAATCCACAGAGTTGTTTAGTCACCATTTGATTGGCAACAGTTAACGTGTTTTGTTTAAAATGTCAGCATTCTTTTATACTGTATACAAATTGTAGCATAGAAAAAAAAAAAGAATTAAAAAAAAGTTATTATCGTGTTACCTTTACTTAAAAATGAAGTCCAAGTCTCTCTGTCTCAATGGAGATCACTGCCGGTAAAGAAAGTCGTCCTTGATCAGTCCTGTTCCGCCTGTATGTTTTCAGTCTTTTGTGCTGAGAATGACCACTCCACTGATGCTGTAGTAGTGGAACAGTGAGCACAAGCTGGAGCAACTTTGTTGCTTCAGGAATAGTTTCAATAAGATCCTTCTTGGCCAAAAAGCTGAGAAGCTGTCCAGGAGATTTACATTCAACCCTCACCGTTTGTGAGCTATACAGTCCGGTGTTGGTCTTCCTTTAATTATTATCTCCTGCTTTGATTGAAAGTACAGTTTAGAAAATTCTGTCAATTTAGATATGTAATCCACCGTTCTGAAAATAAGGCCAAGCAACATGAAAAAATGACTGGATGGTTGCACTTAACTTGCTAACTGTTTACTGTAGCTTGCTGTCACTAATTCTATTATTCTGCAGCCGAGGAATTGCAAGAAGAATCGCTAATCACCAGCACCTCCTGTCATGAGGCAGGATAACTGTGTGCCTCACATATGCACACAGTTTTGATAAAAATAAAATAAACACTGTAGTACAGTGATTGTAATGTACAGTGACTGTACATTATATACACCAGCTAAACTGTAGAAATTTAGTTCATACACTAAAAGCTTTTGAACACTTTAATAGCAATATGCAGGGGGACAGCAATGCAGAGCAAGCCAGCACAGTTAGCATCGTGATTGCGTAATCCATGGTGAGGCTCAGCCGGCTGCTGCCTCACCACTCGTCTCCACTTAGTATTGAACGGTAAATGTGAAAATTCAGCGATTTAAAAAAAAATAAATAAAAAAATGGTGAAGTTAAATGGAAAAGAACGTTAAGGTACAAATCACTAAATAAATATAACTGTTTAATTTATTTTGTCATTTGATATTTCCATGATGCACAGCATCACCTGCCTCCCCTGACTGCACGTCACTGGATGAATGTGTGCAAGGCTTTGATCAGGTCATTTTCACAATGGAAATTTAAAATATTTTTCCTTCTGAGCTACAAGAGGCGGGGGAGGAAAAAAATATAGTCCTCAATGTAGACATTCAAGTTGCTCTCTGGCACAGAGTTCAAAGAACTAGACAACCACAGTCTGCTTAACACACACGTAATTTTGGACAATGCTGATTCAGAACACAACTAATACAAAATATCAATAATACAACTCAAACAACTAAAGTTCCCAAGTAATCAAGTTGCAAAAGTTCCACTGGAGCTGTAGTTCAGTTTGTGATTTTTTTTTTTTTTCTTTAGCTGGAATTTTGCTTCGTGAACAGTGGAACAAACATAATGAACAAAAGGAATCAAGAAAGTTGATGTGAAATGACTCAGTCTTTTCTCGGCACATCGCAAACACATTTTTGTCTAGTTCTTCTGAAAATAGCAAAACCTTTGAAATGAAACGCAATCAGCTCACAATGATAAAAGGATAAAGCAGGTCATCATGCCGAGACTATACAGACACAGCGCTGACAGAAACCTCTCTGATTTTTTTCTACAGCACCTGGAGGCACTCTGCTGAAGAGAGTATGATCTCCCCAAAATGACAGCAGGACTATAGAGGTCCCATTTTTCCCAGAGACCTCCGTCAGCAGAGACGGTGCATGGCCCTATTACATCTCCATTCGTGGGAGTGACTAGGGCAGCCTCTTGTCTCTGTGTATTTCAGTGAGCTCGGCGAAAGGAGCTGTAACAAGAACCCATCCAGCTCGTGTCATCTCACAGGACTGCAATCGCCCTAGCTGTCCTCTTGCCTGAATTCACACAAAGGATGATTTGCAGCACCGCTTTTGAAACTTTTTCATACCAAGTACTGCCTCAAAATGACTACACCAGAATGAGTTTCCTGAAAATGCAGTCATGTAGGAGACCAACGTGTTCACAGGAAGAAAAAAAGTGCAAAAAAAGCTAAAGGTAGAAAATAGATGAATTGCTCCCATAATTTTGGGAAAAGCCAGCAACTGCATAAAAGCCATCTCTTGTTCTATTGATCTCATCCCAAATGTGTAACAGTTGCATGCATGTCTTTTGTAACATTACATTTAAGACTTTGGAGAACACACATCAAAGTATGTACTGTTTTGAATGTATCCCTCTCCGACTGTATTCGGGCCATCTTCTGATTTTGGCAACTGCAGCGGGAGGCTTTCCTGAATAAAAGCCATCTGTGTCAATCAACGCTTGTAGGCAGTAATGACAGCAGCCTCAAATTGTGGTCCATCCTCCTTTGGCTTCTCTCGAAGCACCACTCAGGTGTGAAGCGCTATTTTGAGCACCGTCTGAATGGCAGCGCTGATGTGTGCTTTGTTTTCCACTTGCTGGCTGTCATTTTATTTCATATGCAGATCCACATTTACTTTGAAGCAGCTTTATCTGGCTACTATTGATATCATATGCTTCGTTCCTTTGATGGATGTTTCAAGAGCTGAATTGAAGTGATGCTAGGTATTTTTAAGGCTTGGACTAAAGACCGTAATGTAAGTGAAAGTGACGTTTGTCATGCAGTGAAATATCTGAGGTCAAGTCAGCCGTTGATCTGTGATTGATTCAATTTTCCCAATTTGAAATAAAATCAAAATGGTTTGTTCTGAATTCCAACTGTTGGTGTCCTATGAAACAGAGAATAAATGTAAATATTGTAATATCAACTGTCCTGGACACAAACACATCATTGTTATTGATATTGATACAAAAACATAAAAATGAAGGCCGGTTGGCCCCCCTGAATAATACTTTTTTTGTTTTTGTCACAAAAAAAAAAAATCGAAACAACTGCAACAATTTTAATTTGATCAAAAATAAAAATAAAAACTAAACATGTAGTTCTGCTACAGAGTCATTGAACACCAACTTTTCATGACATGTTTCAGAAATATTTTTTTGGCCTGAAATATGGTTGTGCACTCAAGGTTCTGGTGAAATTTGACAAAGTCCACGGAAATTAAGGACCACTTCATGTTCTGTAAGCTGTTGATATAGGTCTGTGCTTCTGACAGTGTTTGGGCCAGGAGAAAAGACCGTTAAAGCCCTAATTGCATGTCACTGGTTTCGAAAAAAGAGGATTTAGCAACTCATTTACGATGTTCTTCACGCTTTGTCTTTTCTTTTTCCGTCCATCCATCTTCTGCCGCTTCTCCGGGGTCAGGTCACGGGGGCAGCAGCTTCATTAGGGAAGCCCAGACTTCCCTCTCCCCAGCCACTTCTTCTAGCTCATCCTGGCGGATCCCGAGGCGTTCCCAGGCCAACTGGGAGACACAGTCTCTCCATCGTGTCCTGGGTCGTCCCCGGGGTCTCCTGCCAGTGGGGCACGCTCGGAACACCTCACCAGGGAGGCGTCCAGGGGGCATCCTAATCAGATGCCCAAGCCACCTCATCTGGCTGCTCTCTATGTGAAGGAGAAGCGGCTCGACTCTGAGCCCCTCCCGGATGACCAAGTGTCTCACCGTATCTCTAAGGGAGAGCCCGGACACCCTACGGAGAAAGCTCATTTCGGCCGCTTGTACCCGGGATCTTGTTCTTTCGGTCACAACCCATAGCTCGTGACCATAGATGAGGGTTGGGATGTAGATTGACCGGTAAATTGAGAGCTTTGCTTTTTTTGCTCAGCTCCTTCTTCACCATAACAGATCGGTACAAAGTCCGCATCACAGCAGACGCCGCACCGATCCGCCTGTTGAACTCTCGCTCTCTCACACCCTAATTCGTGAACAAGACTCCTAGATATTTAAACTCCTCCACCTGAGGCAAGATCTTCTCCCTGACCCGGAGAGGCCATTCCACCCTTTTCCGACTGAGAACCATTGTTTCAGATTTGGAGGTGCTGAGTCACATCCCAATCGCTTCACATTCGGCTGCAAAACGCTCGAGAGAGAGTTGGAGAGCTCCGCTTGAAGGCCCCAACAGTACCACATCATCTGCCAAAATCAGATATGCTAGACTGAGGCCACCAAAATGGAAACCTTCAACGCTTCGGCTGCGCCTAGAAATTCTGTCCATAAAGGCTATGAACAGAATCGGTGACAAAGGGCAGCCTTGGCAGAGCCCAACCCTCACTGGAAACGATTCCGAATTACATCCGGCAATGCGAACCAGACTCTGACATCGGTCGTATAGGGACCGAACGCCCCGTATAAGGCGATCCTGTACCCCATACTCCTGAAGCACCCTCCACAGAACTCCACGAGGGACACGGTCAAACGCTTTCTCCAAGTCCACAAAGACTGGTTAGGCGAATTGCCATGCACCCCCGAGGACCCTGCTAAGGGTGTAGAGAAGGTCCACTGTTCCGCGGCCAGGACGAAATCCACACTGCTCCTCCTCAATCTGAGACTCGACTTCCCGACAGACCCGCCCCTCTAGAACCCCTGAATAGACCTTTCCAGGGAGGCTGAGGAGTGTGATCCCTCTGTAGTTGGAACACACCCTCCGGTCCCCCTTTTTAAAAAAGGGGACCACCACCCCGGTCTGCCAATCCAGAGGCACTCTCCCCGATGACCACGCAATGTTTCGAAGCCGAATGAGAACATTCTTGAGGTGAATCATGGACTGCATATTCACAGGCTCAAGGATAAATGCATTCTCTTGACTGGGTTGAAACTGATGGCTTCATTTCACCTTGTGCTCCTTGAAGGTAAAACAGTCCGCCTTAATCCCGCCATGCAACAGTAAAATCCCACTGTAATTGCACTTGATCTCCAGTTAAAAAAATAGGACCAACTTTGAGATCTTGCCTAGTATACAACGATTCAATGGTAAAGTACTTGTGCCACATACATTGAGCGTAGTACCCCAAATTATCTCATTAAATCTGCATTTGTGTGAGGGTAAGATCAATGTGCATGCAACATGTGGCAATGATTAGCAATATATATCAAAGGACAAGAGGCTGTTGTCCGAAATCGTTTACTGACATCAATTAAAGTGGCTGGGGGAGGGAGGAGGGACAGGCTCCCGTCTATCATGTTGCTACTCAAGGGCCAGAAGTGCTCAGTGTGCGTGTGGGCATATGTGTAGGCCTGTGTAACCCTGCATGCAACCCTACTCTTACAGAGGCCCCGTTTTTGTTGATGATACCGAAACATCACCTCGCTACGTGTGTCATCAAACGCTTCCCGTAAGTGCACGGCGCCTTTAAGCGGTATTAATGCAAGTCTGCTGAGAGATATAATGGTACGCTGTTATCTGCCCTTCTTATCTCATGGTGGGTGTAAGAAAGAGGGCTAATAAGTTGCTGCTTTCCTCCACTTATGAACACTCCAGAGAGGGTTTCACTTATGGAGTGTTTGTGTTTGTGGTCAGACATTCAAACCATAACGAGTGATGTTTGGGGCGGAAAAAAATAAAACAAAAAATGAAAATCATCAATTGCACGCTACTTGAAGCAGCATGTGTTTTTCTGGGAGAAGCCAGAAGAGTTCATTCAGAATAGACCACATTTATGTGTTTTTGAGCATTTTTTTATTCATGGTCATGGTAAAGGGATGGCTTGCGTTGAAGCAGGTGTGGATTTCAGAAGAGATTAATAATGGTCCGTTTACTATTGTTGAGGCATTCCTACCTTGTATATTACATTGTTTTGCCAGGTGTCAAGTATGCCCAAACAAAATATATTACAATTGTTGCATCTTTGTAACGTGCATGGTTACAAAGATGCAATTATTCGATTACACAGTGTATAGTTTGAAATTCAGGAATTTGGAGCAACTGGTTTTTGTAAATATTCAGTGTATGATACAGTGGGCAAAAACAACTTGAGGAAATACAGTTCGAAAAGAATTTCATCTTATTGTTGGTTTCAAAACACTGTTGACTTGAGACACTTGATCAAAGACAACATCTTGTTGTGCACAAGCAATCCGAATTCTCATTATTAGTGTAAAGGGCCTCGTGTTACCAGATGGGCAAGTACGAGTCTCGATAAAAATAAGGGAAAAAAAAGAAAAAAACTGGAGGTTGGACTTGGACCAACATTTTGTGCCAATACAGCAAAGAACTCATGACAGCGTGCTTTATAATTGTTTGCAGAAAAAAAATCATGTCAATGCCTGGTGTGTGGTCCTCGTAGGAAACAGAGGCATGCTGCCATCTGGGGGAGAGACTCCCCCTGCTTCCTTCAAGTAAACCTAGATTAGGGATTCTAAAAACTACCTTAGAGACACCTTCAAAACACACAAAGATCTGTGGCTACAGTAAATATGAGCATGGCACAGACTGTAGTTGTCATAAATAAACAGATACCCGACCATTTTCACCTTGCAGTATCGGCAGTGGCAACGAACATGGAAAGTAAGCTCAGTGGACATGAAATGAAATATGAGAGTGTGAACCGAGGGTAAATGCACTCTCTAGTGTGTTCTTAAAGCATCTGTTACGTTGGGGTAGGACATTGCTCAGAGAGGAAAGCGGGAGGGCACAATAACTCTCAGCTGACTTCAAGAGAAACTTCCAGGCCCTGATTCACATTGGTCTCCACAAGACAACACTTCAAAAAAATCTCTTTCAATTAGACAGAAAACCAGAGTGTATCCAAAATCGAAATTGGATTTGCTAAACAGAAGGGATATTAATATTTTAGTGGTATCTCCATTCCTTTGCAGTGCACCCAGGGAAGAAGATTTTTGCCTGGTAATGAGATGTGCCCAGCAAAGACAAGGAAATTGATTCCTCTTAACAGGTGGACAGTATGGAGGGGAACAGCTAAATCAGCAGCACACCTTCATGCAGCAGACAAGACTAACTGCTCTGTGTACCATAATTACCCTAAACCTCCAAAAAGCACTTTTCTGCCCTTGCATGATCTCTGCTCTTGGGTTTATTCCAGAAGCCAGAGAGTGACCTATTAATACACAGCTTTGATCAAATACACGCAAACCTTCCAACAGCTATAAACTGGGAACATTAAATTATTTCACACAAAAAAAAACAGTGACAATGATATTAAGCAGATTCTTTACTTACAGACAGTGTAGGTAGGTAGGTAGGATGAACTTAGTACAACGAGTGACAATGATACTTTACAGATGGCTAGAGAACAGTGAATTGTGACATATATCCTTTCGTACTCCCACTCACTGAAACTGTTTCTTTATGATACAACCGTTTTTCTTTTTTTTCCCTTGACACCGTAGGGAGATCATCCATGTGTAGTTTTGTCAGTCTCTGTAGCTTAGCAACTAAGCATTACAGTGAAAGAGACCAGCGCTTGCAGCGGTTGCTAGGGAACTGCTAAATAGTCATACCACTTGTGAGCGGCGCTCCGATAGATCAGATTCTAATGGTTCTGGTCTGATGGAGTCTCTCTCGCCAAGGAGAGGATGAGGGATCACTAGGCAGCCATCGTGCTCCGTCTCACCAGCTATACTGTATGTCAAGGCCAGCAACTCTCTGGAGTCCCACGTGTCAGCATACATGACAACCAGATGAAACTGTCACGTTTTCTCCTCAACAGGAAACCATTTGCATAAAGGTAGAGACTAAATAATTGAGAGGTGCGCAATAGAGCAGGGTGGCTGCAGTGGGACGAAGGGATGTATGCCTGCCAGCCAAATCCATTAGCCAGACCTTGCTCGGCTGAGGCAGGCAGCTGATGAGAAGGCTCTGTTATCGGACACTAAAGGACGCGAGGGCTGGTCATCACCATGCCAGCCTCCTGCCTACGGCCAGACAGAGAGAAAGAAAAGAGTGGGGAAAGAAAACTAAATGAGATTGACTACAAAGAGAAACTGAGGATAAGACCAAGGAGATAAAAAAAAAAATACTGGGGGGGGGGGGGGGGGGGGGTTCAGAGCTGTATAATAATGGAACGAACATTAAACGTGTGCACATTATCGTTCAATAAAACTAGAATGGAATGTTGAATGAGAGGAAGCCTCATATTTCAATAGATCACAATTTTTGTCTTTTTTGTTTTCTACATGGCATCCTCTTTGGTGTGTTCCTTAACGGACACCATGACACTTGAAAGACTGGGCTTGGTCTCATTCACTTAAATCACTTGACACAATATCTGACAACACATGCTCAACTCATGGGTATTCAATATTTGACGCCGAAGAATCAGATTATTTTCATCTTGTCTAAAATGTTTATTGATTTTAGCCCAGTCTTCAACAAACTCAATTTCCATTGTGTCTTTATTAGTCCTAAAAAAAGTCTTCGATAAGAATGTGTGAAATTCTCAAAAAGAAAACAAATTAAAAAAATACATAAAATAATTTGTCGTTTTTGTTTTTGACTCCAAGATGGCATGCACGAGTGTATTTTGTTTTTGCAGCTATAAAATGTGAATTTCTCCACTGTGAGACAAAAACCTCATCTAATCTAATCTAATCTAATCTAATCTAATGAAAGTTTGTGAATATGGTTCAATAACCCACGTTCAATAGCATAACAAAAAATAAACACGAAAGCAATTAGTAAACACAGCATTTCTTCTCTCGCTAAAAGATCACTTCAGAGAAAATGTGTACACAATGCACTGATGCTTTTTTCTTTTAATCGAAATAAGCATCCATGGGAAATATTACACCGTGAATACTCAAAGATTGATGGCCTTGCCTAATCTGCTTTATCTCACTTTGAGTGCATACTTAACATGCACAGACCCAGCAGGAATTAAGATGATCATAAATTGGGTTCTAATGCTGTTGAGCACGATCAGCGCCACTATACCTGAATTGCACTGCCACTCTCGTCTCGTTTAATTCAACTTGAGAAATGAAGAGAATGACGGTTTGTCGAACTCTAATCCTGCTGAAATTCTAACTAATTACTCAGATGTAATCCCCTCCGTCTACTTCCGTTAGTACAAAACATTTTTTACTCTTTCCAGCAGGAATCAGTCCATATAAATAGCAGAATAAATAGCAGTATACTGAAGACATTGCATCCCAATGAGCTTGTTACTGGGACACTACAAGAAAAGTCTCATTTGCATGTTTTCATGTTTAATTGTAGACAGAAGAGTCATGTCTTGATGTGACCTTGGTGTGAATATGACGTCTGACATTGCCTAAGATCCATAATTATCGCCGTGACCTGGCCAACAATCATCTTTCCTCCAATTACTTGCTACTGTAAACTAATATACTATAAACTAATATCCAGGTTTAAAGTGAATCTTTTGCATTTAGAAGGGAAGACTCATGGCCAAGACGCTCGTAGAATTAGAATTATTTCAAAGTTCTCCAGCTCTTTTTCCAGACCGATTTCCAATTAACACGTTTATAATTAACACAATTGTCAAAGGTGTATTATATATGACTGCTGGAAATTGGATGAAAAGATTGGGATCTTGGTCTATGCAAGTTATGCTTTGAAAAGGAAAAAAAATAACCAATGCTTTCTAAATGAATAATTACATTCCAACTTGCATTATAAAGCACACTGAGCTGTGGATGCCATTGATTTATATTGCTGAATATTTTAAGGGCATAAGGGGAAGGTAAAATTCCGTTCACAAGAATATGGCCAGTATACCCGTCGAGTTTCATTTCATTTTTCAGTACAGTTCGTATTTAATTTTTGTTCTATGGGAGTTCAGTATTTGGTTTGCCATCCATGAGTGAATATTTAATGAGGACATAGCAGCCTCTCCACTGCTGCTCATCGAGTCAGCAGCAAACAATTAAAATCTCACCCTGTTTCTGCCATATGTTGGAATCAATATGGGCTTAAACCCCCCAGACAACATGCAGGAGAGCCTCAGCCTCAACTCTGTAGCTACAATCCAGGACGCCAGCAGCATGGTTAAATGGCCCATTCTGAAAGAAGAATATTATACCCTGAACACTAATGCTAATCGCTCAATTAAATTATAGCTTCTACGCACACAGGCCCTTGTTGGTCCTGCAGCTGCAAAGCCAAAGCTTTGCGACGTGTTTGCACACTGTCCGCTCCTAATGCTGGTGCTTTGTCAAAGGGTTTGTGGCGTAAACGATACTTTGCAGGGAGACAACAGTATACAATGTGCTCGTGTAGCATACTGTAACAAGACATTCAAGGCTGCGGGCATATGTTTAGCGAGCATGGTCTCAACGCTAAGAAGTCCTCAAATGACAGGAATGCTCAATCTCCATCGGATGTTTACACAGTGCGGCCTGCCATGCGTGCACATGATGTCAGCAGCACATGGTTAAAGAGTGAAGGAGTGGCCTTCTTATGAGCCCAGTATGGTGCATTCCTACTGTAATCCATGAAAAAAAAATGTTGTTTAATTGTGGTTTACTTCTGTGGTTGATTGCTTTTATTGAGTTCCATTATTCTTGTTAATGAGTCTGTAATGTGAACTCAGTTCACGTGAAAAGCAAATCCTTGCCTCGCAATGTAAAAATGCCTTTTTTCTGGTTGCATATTTTTGTCACACATATTTTCGCTCTATATATTTCCTCATTTTAGCTTCAAATGGGACCTACTAATCAGTCACAAGTACAAATGTGTTTCTCTTTTCCAACGTACAAACATTCATTGATGTGATGGAACTCCTGCACTCTACCTTAAAGATAATCAGGAAAAATTATGCCTTTAACGCCACAAAATCTTGGGGGTTTAAACATGGGCAAATCTCACAAGACCACAGCGTATTTCACTGCAGCTCAGTTTAGCCACTTTAAGACTAAGTTTGGCCAATTTCTCTGCCTTTTTGCAATATATTTCCACAAGATGTAACAGCATCAATAAATGAAGGAAAGAAGAATATCCACCCAAAGTTTGTGACTTTAGATAGTTTCCTTATAATGAAGTCACCGCGTGTACTAAGCTGACTTCGGTGCAGGCAGTGTGGGTTCTGAGGTCACTCAGTGATGGGGTGGATGTGAATGTGATTTGCCATCTATCCAAATACAGTTTATACGCAGTGATGGACTGCCAACCCGATCTGGGTGTCATCTATAGTCCGCCTTCTACCCAAAGCCGGAATGCTACAGAAATTGGATGGATGGATATGACCTCAGTTAATTTTCCTTGAATTAATCCTTTTTTGAAAGTCCTCCCAGCCTGTCGTTTATTGAACTGATTCTTGATAATTGCACAATGCTAGAATTATATTTAAACATATGTATTCACATTCGGACAGTGATACTAAATTATCGCCAAAATGGGCAGGAACTGTTTTGGATTTGAACTGCAAAACAAATACTCGGCAAGACATGCAGTGTGAGATGAATGAACGCTCCCACAAAAAATATGACTGTTTCAGACAGTGTCAGCAAGACTTGGACAATTATTCATGGCTTTTTTAAACAATTTAATTGAATTGAATCTGCTTCAACAGACACATATCAGAAAATATAATTCACATATGGAGGAGGACAAGAGCAGAGTAAAATGCAAAAAGTGCAGTATGAGTATGGGTGAATAATGCACATTCAGATAAGGTTCGACGTGAAGCAAAGTAGATGCCAAAACTGATTGGAACCCACATTCCTCAGTCCATGCATCTACACATCACACTTAACAAGGATATAAGGAAGCCTATATTCTTTCTTTCCCCCTGTTACAACACAGCACAAGGAAAAGAGGCAATAAAAGAAAAGCACTGAGCAAAATGCTAAACAAACGACCTCATTTTCACGATCTGAACTCAAAGATGTAAAACTTCACCTAATTGTACACAAATGGTCCATTTCTCTCAATGTTTTTCACAAACCTGTCGAACTATGTGCTAGTGAGGATTTCTCCTTTGCGACAATCGATCAAGCCCCGTGTTTTTTTTTTTGGGTGGGGCAGGGGGCATCATACATGAGAAAGACATTAATAAAGAAAGCCCATTTTTCTCGGACAATTGGGTTTTCCTATTTTCCCTCCTATGTCCATATTTCTTGTCAAACGCATCACCCCATGAAAAAGGAAAAATGGGAGCGTCTGAAGAGATGAATGGTTTTTTCATACGTGCCCAACCTAAATCAATCATTAATGGGATCATTTGTCAAGGACACACGCCGAAGATTCATCACAAAGTGCAACACCAACTGTGTTCCTTAGACAGGTGGATCAGACTTTTCACAAAATAGGTGCTGCTGCATTGAGAACCGCTGACTGTACTTCAGATACAACGTGACAGCCCCTTTCAATACAATAAAGTGCCTCTAGTTAGTTTTGTGAATTGGACAACAATAATGCAAACACATTTATGACACCTGATATCATTGGACTTACAACAGTGAAACGTCAAAATGATGAAGCCACAAACGTTTTACACAGGGTCTGGCATTTCACACAACACATCTGCTAATCTAGAGTAACGTCAGCATAAGTTCAAGAGTTATTGCTGGCGCAATGTCATAATTTATTTTATTTTAACACTTGAATGATAGGTAATGAATGCCTGAACCTTTACATGTAGATTGGAATGTACAATATAGTTTGGCCATCAATATCTTAAATTGCCATCACAAAATCGGAAAGATGATTTTAAACTTTTTTTAACAGACCGGGGGAAAGGTTTGCATCCTCTGATGGTTCAAATATGAGTAAAATATTCCTTCGGGCACACTATATTTCAGCAGCCTCAGAAGGCCTTGGTTGGTAATAACAGGGTGGTGGATGTGTGAATAGATTGGAGTGACATGAATTCAGCTACGTAGCTGTTATGGCATGACTCCATGGTCACCTGTCTGAGTAGGAGCGCACGGAGCAGCATTGACGGCCCTTATGAATTGGACACATATGCCCAGAGGTGAGTGACTAGCAACAAGAAAAAAAAAGTGTTTCAGTGGTGAAGGATTAGGAGGCCATTTGACATGCACGTCTCATACAGACACTGTGAAGCAGCTCGGGGGCGAAAAGTTAGCCAGGGTGTAGATTGTGTTCCAACTCATGTATTAATTGGTGAAATGGTTTGGACACTGCTATGCACTTTCTACGCCCCTTTTACACTCGATGTAATCTTGGCCATGACTGTAACGGTAAAATGCAATTACTGGACATAAATAGCAGGAACATCTCACCTGCAGGCTATGTGTGCAGTGTCTCATTTTGATTTCGAAGTGGAAACCTTTTACAATCAATAATTTATTTTAGTTAGATTAAAAAGTCTGTGCACTTTTGCACTACAATCCATGACTTTTAAAAGAAGAATCGGGAAAAAAAAGTTTTACTGCAAATATGTTGTAGTGGTGTTCCAAATAATGAATTGCAATTCTCATTGCTGCTGTGAGTTACTTGGAAAGCATAGGGAGCTCATCCAAAAGTAATTTGACAATAAATTAAGCCACTTTTGTTGGGTCACACCTCTTTAAAAGAAAGATAAACAACATAAAACATATATTTGCTGACCCAGTTGTGATGGTTGACTAGCAATTGTTGCTTTATGTTCAGAGACACGTGAACGTGTATTATGATTTTGTGTTGTATTATGATGTGTGTTGGGTTTGGGCACAAGTTTTCTTGTGGGGGAACGCAGTAAATAACCCAACGTAGAACTTATGGGCCTGATAAGTGAGTTTTGTGATTGTAAAATGTTCTTGAGAGCGTGCTGATCAGGTATGTTTCAAAGGTTTGGTGGGTTCATTATTCCTTCACATAGACAAACAATAATTAATCATAATAACTCCCTTCCTGTTTTCATTCCAGAATAATCAAAGCAGAAGCATACCATCAGCATTCTGTTTTCGTACAGTTGTAAGTATGCATGCAGTTAATGCCCTCCCTAAAATGTGAGACATTTGCTTCTTCACATGACACCAAAAAATATTTACTTGCCTGTACGTCTGTGTAAGCTCTCAGTCGTACAGGAGTGGTCCATCGATGAGAAGGTTTCTTCAGCCGTCATCTGTACAAAAGTGAAGGTTTCGGACGTTTCGCCTCCTATCCAAGAGGCTTCGTCAGCGAACTAAAGTCTGACTGGTCGTGGGGCCGATACGACCAGTCAGACTTTAGTTCGCTGACGAAGCCTCTTGGATAGGAGGCGAAACGTCCGAAACCTTCACTTTTGTACAGATGACGGCTGAAGAAACCTTCTCATCGTTACTTGCCTGTATGAAACCAGGTGACGTGAAGTGAGGAAAAACATTGAGAACCTAAAAAAACATCACTCATTACATAGAACGGCTTTTCAAAGTAAGAGTAAAACTTCTCAGTCACTTGAACAAGCAAATAATACGCCTATATCGGGACAAATGTGATTGCATTTTAGAAGAGATCTTATCTTTACACCCACCTTATCATACAACAGCTTCCACACTGCTCGGCTGTAACACTCTCAAACTGTGCAGCATGTGACTAATTGCTCTGGTTTATCAAGGCATAAAACCGCCTTGAAGAAAGTTATATGCCAAACTTCAATGATCCCGCAGCAGCAATCAAGTGTCTCTGACATGAAGCTTCTATTCATACCAATGCCGTAAACACCATTAAAACATCAGGGGTTATAAAACATTTTTATTAAGTTACGAGGTGCCTTTTACCATTTATGCACAAAGGATCCTAAAATGTTTGCCCGTAATAAGGTCCAACAAGCAAAAGGAGGTGGAGGATGTACTTTGTAAACCACAACAGATGTGTCGGCGTGTTGAGATGGCTGTTTAAACATGTCATGACAACAAAAGCATACAAAATGTGCCACCTGCTGTATCCTTTCGTACAGTTACACATATACATTCTTGTGCAAACTTGAATCACACATTTTAACAGATATCCGGTACATGTTCCACTTGCCATATATCTGGCAAAATGTAACTTTTGCCAGATGGAGCAGTAACTGTTTAAACATGCATGTACACACACACGCAGGCACACGCACACACACACACGCACACGCACACGCACACGCACACACACACAATTTCAGCCGGTGTATATAAAAAAGTGGGGGAGGAGGGGGCCATAAATGTGGAAATCGCTTATCCTGTGTTTTGGAGGCAGCATTTATCATTGTCAGGCAGACATATACAGTGCCTATGCCCCCAAGATGTCCCATTTCCCCACCAGTAGTTTGGACAGCATACTCGCTCATTTATAGCAGAGCCTGTCAGTTTTGTGCTATTTACTAATGCAAATGTCCCCTGGATGAAGTGCTTCTCTGGCCCAGACTTGCTGTCATTAGAAAAAAAACAGGCAATCATATCCAGTTATATTAGAACCAATGTACAGAGGTAGTTAACTCATTCGCTGTCATTCCCGAATTTATTCGGGAATTGATAAGTCTGACGTGTAACGCCATTCCGAGATTCGTTTGGGTTTTGCGTTGTCATGTGGGGGGGGGGGGGTCAATCAGATGAATGAGGCACTAATAGACACAATTTTTCATCCTTCAACGAAACTGTCACGAGCCCCAGTTGTGGGCAGTTTACCAGTTCTCACTGGGCTTATTCTATGCAATTAGCTTGCATATATTTCTCCAATCGGTGTTATTACGATTGTAATTTGAGCTATCATGATGACATCTCAAACCTACTTAGATTGACGTTTGTGAACAAAAACTATAAATAATTGGCTTGTTCTAAAATTATGCAACATTTCCAAGTATATGAATTGATAAACCAGCGTTGTTATGCTATTTTTCCACTTGGACGCTGTACTGTTCTTGGTATGTGTTGATTGTGTTCCAGGACAAATGAATCACTGAGCAAACAGCTACAGCTTTTAAAGCTGTGAGGTATCTTCAGCACTGAAAGAAATACTTATATTCAGATCAATTTCACAGTGAAGTGGGAGGGAAACTAAAGAGTCCTTCACCGCTACTTCAAATAATTCACACTTTGAATATTCAGTGGCTTGCCCACTTGTTTCATCTAACTCGTGTGAATGACGTGTGTGTGCGCATGTCCGTTTTCCCAGTGCCTGGAAATTTGGTTGTAAGTACTCACCGCCTGTATATATATATATATATATATATATATATATATATATATATATATATATATATATATATATATAGTGAGACCTCAATTTACAAACACCTTACCTTACAAACTTTTCGTCTTACAAACTTCAAATTTCTGAAAATTAAACCTTATAACAAGCACTATTTTCATAATACACACCCACCACGGCTGGCGGATTGATCTTCGGCGGAAGCACACGACCGAACAGCACCAGAGGTTAAGTCATCAACAGTCCTTATGGAAGGTGACTCTCCTTCCATAAGCCATCAACGACCATCAAAAAGGTAAATAAAACTTTATTTTACAGCACAGTTTATTTCTTAAATTACAGTCCTCATGTAATGTGCCTCTCTTTCCAAACAGCAATTCCGTTTGACCTTCGACCTCCAACGCCATTCCATCAAGCCATCAATGACCATCACAAATGCAAATAAAGTGACTTTATGATACAATGCAGTGTATTTCTTTCATTACAATACAATAGCACATTTATTATACATAGAATAAGGTATGTTGTGTGTAGATTTAAGGCTTAATTAGTTGAAAAGTATATTTTATGGAAACCCGGGAACGGATTATTCCCATTTTAATGGTTTCCTATGGGATTTTTTTTTTTATATACACACTTTTCGCCTTACACACTCTGTCTGGGAACCAACTAAGTTCGTAAGTTGAGGTCTCACTGTATAAATATATATATATATATATATATATATATATATATATATATATATATATATATATATATACACTATTTTATACTATACTATTATACTGTGTCAAAACCACAGTTGCTAGTTTATATTGCAACCCTGTGGAACGCTCTGTGAGGTGGATATGGGAGAGAACTATATGTTACTATACCCACTCATAAAAGCTTCTTATTAGAGATCCATGCGGCAAAAGCACCAACCGCTGCGGAGAAGCATGTTTCTTTCACTTTGATTGGCAGAACGAAGAAGACGCTATATGCACACACAATAAAACCTATTTGAGTGTTACTGGCTTGAACACTTTCAGCTCTTCAGAAAACAACCTCTTGCATAGCCCAAGATTTCATGCCGGATCACCCCACTGTACTTCCAGGCTCAGATTTGAAATGGTTCATGTGGCAGAGCACGATGCTAACTTTTGAGGTTAAACACTGGCAGGACAGAGCGACCCAGTGTTTCAAATAACGTTGACAATAGCCATCCAATAAAAGCCACATTATCCCTTATGATAGCTAATAAAATCCATTTCGGCATTTCCACACCGCGAGGATAGCTTCCACTGACATAACAGGCGTAGATAATCTCTGATAAACTCTTGACTAATTATAAGCGCCATTGCCTAAACTGGACAGACTGCGACTGGGAAAACAAAAACCCATGCTGCTTTTGCAAATACATGGACTATCTCACCGATAATTGACATTATGTGGATGACAGTGACGTGCAGTCAGGGGAGGCCGGTGAGGTAGTAGACAGATAAGCAGGAGGACACTAGGACAGTGTTGGGTGTTAATATTACTGTAATGTAGTGTCCATTGTGTGTAGAGTACCATATTTTACGGTGTATAACGCGCACCGGGGTACAAGGCGCACCCCAGTGACGTGCAGTCAAGGGAGGCAGGTGAGGCTGCGCCTCACCTGTCATCTTGGAAATATCAAATGAAAAAAATAAATTAAACAGTTATATTTATTTAGTGATTTGTACTTTAGAGTTCTTTTCCATTTAACTTCGCCATTTTTGGATTTTTTTTTCAAAATCGCTGAATTTTAACATTTACTGTTCAAATACTAAGTAGAGACTAGAGTAGCAATGACTATGCTAACTGTGCTGGCTTGCTCTGCAGTGAGACCGCATTGCTGTTCATCTGCATATCGCTATTATAGTGTTCAAAAACTTTTAGTATATGAACTAAATTTCTACACTTTAGCTGGTGTATATAATGTAGAGTCACTGTACATTATAAACACTGTGCTACAGTGTTTATTTTATTTTATTTTGATCAAAACTGTGTGCATAGGTGAGGCACACAGTTCTCCTGCCTCATGACAGGGGGCATTGGTGATTACAGAGATTCTTACTGCGCCTCCTCGGCTGCAGAATAACAGAATTAGTGAGAGCAAGCTACAGTAAACAGTGAGCAAGTTTAGTGCAACCATCCAGTCATTTTTTCGTGTTGCTTGGCCTTATTTTCAGAATGGAGGATTACATATCTAAATTGAAAGAAATAGAGAGACTTAAAACTGAAACTTCTACAAAGAAGTTATCGATGGCTTTCTTCAGAAGGAGCGGTGCATGGACATTCATTAGTAAAGGTAACACGATAATCACATTTTTTTAAATTCTTTTTTTCTATGCTACAGTCTATATAACGAATGCGGATATGACATTTTAAACAAAACACGTTAACTGTTGCCAAACAAATGGTGAATAAGCTACTCTGTCGAGTTCATGTTTGTAAATCTGACTGTGATGACGTCAGTGCCTCACCAGCCATGAACCTCACCGCACGTCACTGGTGGACGACCTGTGAATGCAAATGTTGCATTCAATTCGTCTAAATATTTAATCAGAATGCGTCTCTTTTGGTAAAGCCTACATTTGTATCATCAATAACAAGCAACTAGAATCAATGAGGACATGAACAAATAAGTATAGAAAAACATACCGTAATGTAATGGTGCCATTGTGCCACTCAATTACAAATGTGACACAAAGTGAAAAGTTATCAAGTAGAGCTAAAGTTTTCAGAGGTAGAATACAATACTGTAACATCTGTGCAGTCAGTGCAGATAATAATGCATTATTTTGAAGTGACTAGTAGTAGTTTTTTGTTGTATAAAATCGTGTGCAGTTGCAAAAATGTCCTTGAGCGCTGTGGAATAGAGATCAGCGACAATAGTTCAATTACTGTATGTATGGAGCTGGCACTATGATTTGAATTTACAATCAGAGCACCTTAGCATAGTCCATGCAAAGCATCGTTGAATTCAAGAAAAAAGACTTTGGGATTCAGTATGACAATTTATTAAAGCGAGAAGTGTATATAAATTAAAAAAATAGACAAAGAACAAAATATGAAGTGAAATGCTATTTTCAAACAAGAGCGTTTCAAGAACTCGACAATTAACATTCAGACAGCACACTTTGCATGACACCACCTATAGTGAGGATAAGCGCTTCAGAACAGTGGAAGAATGATGTTTTTTTTTTTAAGTTCTGTAAATGTCACCACCATAAAAGACTATTTGGCATTTTTAATGCCATTGGCAACAATTTGATTAGAATGATAATGAGCAGACTAAATGTATAGGTACTTAGACGCAGCATACAGAATGTGCAAAGACAACCAAGTGGTATTTTAGTCACCCGTCACGGAGTGTGCGTGCGTGCAATACAAGAATAACCGCAGGAAACACTTGAGTGCTGCAAGAAGGTAAAAAATGTCGTCCCTTAGTAGATTCTTAACATTCCAGAAAGTGTATCTAATGAGTGACAAGGCAGCTCCCAGGAAGATGATGAGAAACGGATGTGATTATTTGGGCTAAAAGGAAAACAGATGAAACATGGCCTGAAAATTAAGAGCGATGAATATACAGATGCAACTCTATGATGCTATCCAGTACTTGTCTTGTTCGGATTTCCAGCCAATCCAGTGAACACATAAACTACGACCAACTCAAATTCAACTCAATCTCAAATCGTTTTGCAAGTACAGTCAGCGCGAATGGCGTTTAATTTTGATATTTACTTTGTTTTTGTCAACAGCTTGTCCATACAAACTGACACCGGACTCCCATGAGACAGAGTACAATGCAATCATATGCTCTGATTAAGGGTCGAAAGCTTTGAGAGTCGTGGCTCTGCATCATTAATGAAGGACTGATATTATATCCTGTTTACAGGGGAGAAGGAGACAGCTCATATGAAGCACTACATTTGCCTTCCAATCGTTCCACCCACATAGTATACACACGGAAGGCCACATGTCTGGGGCTCAACATTGCACCACATACCTGGTATGGTGGATGAAGCAAGGATGACTGGGAAAGACTCAATCCATTCCAGGAGTAAATTCATGTTTGGGAAATGATGTTCAAGTGTGTATATGTTTGCGAATACAGACATGCACAGTGGTTATTGGAACTCATCTATTTGAAGGCTGACCTAAAAGAATGCCATGTCTAAACATGTCCATTAAAAACGTAACTTGATGAAACATTTTGATCACTCAGAGGTGATTCAAAAGGCTTGGCTGAAGTCCTAGGTCAACTGCCATTCATTTCGCCAACACTCGCCCTCGCTCAACCATTTTAACTGGAGTTCCTTGGCACAGGACCAGCACATGTCAGGCCAAGTGATCTGTGGAGGGACACCCGCTCAGCGTGGTGTTTGGGACAAACACTGCTGCAGCGTTTCTTTTGCTCTACCCATCTGTTGGTTTTGGCTCACTCCTCTGGACCGCAGCACATATCTGGGAAGGCTCAGGCAAAGGCGCTTGGGCAGCCGCAACACCACTTTACAGCGGACTTTTCTGGAAGTACTCTCAGTGGCAATTAAATGTGGGGAATGAAGCTCATATTTGAGGCTTTGAAAAGTTGGACATGGTTTGAATGCGGATGACGGGTAATTCCCACAATGTTTACAAAGTGCGAGTGACATTTATAAATTGCCCCAGGGGAACAATAGCGTAAAAATAGCATAACATCAAGTAAACACATATTTGAAGTAATGTTCAGCTTTTACACATTAAACTCAGATGTGAATTTTGTGCAAAAATGCAGTTATCTAAAAATGACTCCCCCCCGATGAATGTGGTGAAAACAGTCCAAAATAATATCCTGAAATGACTTTAAACCATGGTAAAAATCATAGTTTAAGCACAACAACTGTTTTCTAGAGGGTCTTGACGAGGCCATTATGCACAATAAATGTATGGAATGAAGCACTTGAGGTTGAATGTAAGCATGTGTTAAATTCTTCCAAAAGCACAATATAACAGTGACTAGGGAATGACAATGAAGTCTTGATTTTGGGCTGAGACAAGAATGCCTTTTTTAACACCAGCTTTGAACCAAGCCGGAAAAAAGTCAAATGGCGCGCAAGGAATTGTGTTGTGTTGCCGCAAACATCGTCACCCAATTTAACGATGGGTGCCATCTTGAGTTTTCAGACTTGTTTTGGGTCACAAATAATTTTTATCCTGCAAGCCCACTCAGCACTCTGAAATATGGTAGATACAACAGAAAGGGGAGTAATGTGCGAAAGGCGACAATAGATAAGAGGTTATGCATACTCCGTGATATGAAAGCGATTGGTTGTGTATCTCACTTGCAATCAATTTAGGACTACCCATTTCAATGCATCAACAATCATTCAATCATAATTATGAATGGGACCATCTAATTAGGGTTCTTGAGATAACAAAAGGATCAATTATGACACAATTATTTTATTTTTTATTCCCAGGAGCAACTTTGGTTAAACACAGCGTATCGTTTACTCTGGAGTACTACACTAAACTTGTCTCACATCATCATAGTCACATTAATGTACACAAGAAAATGAAATCTAATGAAATAATGAGAAACATCACAGGAATCATATGCTTGTATAAAAAAACAAGTCGCAAACTCGCAGCGATCTGACTTATGACGGTCTAATTACAACATTACACTGGAGTAGAAGACAGAGGGGATATGAGTTAGTCAGGTTCTTAAAATATTTTCCCCTGCTGCAATTGAACTATCTCATCAAAAAAGTCTGAATGGACTGCATCTTCTTTGCGACAGAGCCTTCAGCGCAAAACAGGCAATGTGATATCCCGATAAGAGGCGACAATGAAGCAAAAGATGTGTTAAGTCAACCTAAAAAAAAGAATAGGGCCTCTGAACCACACCTCTGATAACTTTCCGTGTTGTATCAAAGACATAAGCCTGAAACAAATGCGACCAATGAGCCAAATGTGCTGTATGTCATGCATATTAGCACGTTTGACAATAAAGCTGACTTTGACTTTGACAAATCTTTGACAGCATAAAAGAAAAGACATCAAACATTTGTTATGCCGAAGACAACCAAAACAGTGGAGAATTTGTTGCTCCCTTGTCTTATTTTTGTTCTTTATCAAGTGTCACGAGCTCCTGAATATTGGAGAGTATTTATTTATAGTATAGAGGAAAGTGTTTAAACTACCTCAAGAGGAGAACACTTCGGTATGTGTTGTGCTCTACTTTTTAGGACTAATAGGCGTAATGGAGGATCATCCACAGCTTGGTTGAAAGTCCTCCGAAAATTGGCACCAGATGCTCGAGAGAGGAAAAACAAATCCTCAAATGAGCCTATCTGATTGAGTGGCATCTACTCAGCGGAGTCTGGCCTGTTCAGACACTGTGATCAATGTCCACTGTGATAAGGCTGAAATTAAAAACAGATGGATAAATAATCACGTAAATTCCTCTTTTCATCCCGGTGATTTCCTGTCATCTAAAACAGTCTTGCTTCAAAAAAAAAGACTTACTTATTTAGACAGAGTGGCCACTGACATGCCCTGCCCTAGTTAAAACTTAAATAGATCATAGAATCACCATGTTACTCCTATTTTGTGATGTTAAAACAAAAACGCCCTTTCTCCTTAATTTTTTAACACATTTTACATTTCTAAATTGTGTCCATTACAATAAGAGAAAGGGTGAGATTGGCAGGATTGAGGTTTTTGTTACATTGGTGAAAAAATGGAGTCTTGATCTGTCATGTATAATTCACAAACAATAATATACAGTGGGACCTTGGCTTAATTAGTTCCCAGACAGAGTGTGTCAGGCGAAAAGTGTGTATCTCAAAAATTAATTTCCCATAGATAACCATTAAAATGAGAATAATCTGTTCCCAGGTCCTCATAAAACAATGTTCTACTTTCTAATTTTCTAAGCCTTAAAACTACACAAAATATACCTTATGTATGTGTATACCTTATGTATAATAAATGTGCCATTGTATTATGATTAAAGAAACTGTACTGTACAATAAAGTCATTTTATTGACCTTTGTGATGGCTTGATGGAATGTAGTGTCCGGTTTCCTCAGCCTTAAACAGTTGATTAGGAACATAGGCTTCTTTCACCGTCTTGAGGAATGATCCCTTGTAGGTCCTTTCTCTGTAATAATTGTATCTAGTTCTTCATAAATTGTGATCTGTTTAGCTGGGTTGATAGCTTTTTGCATCATGTGTACAGATGACTTGTGCAGGTTATTTGTGGAGCCTGTTTCATGGGATATTTTAACCTTCCAGTCTACACTCAGCTTTTGAACTATCAAAGTTGAAATGGGTGCCAATTTCACTGTTTTCTATCCATTTTCTCACCATGTCACTTCTTTTTTTTCACTTGTGTTTTTTTTTTGTTTCAAGCTCTGTCCTCTCCCTTCCGTGTGTGTGTTTTCTCACTCTCTCTCTGTCTGCCTGTTTCTTTAATGTTTAACCTACCCACTCCTGGGTTCTTGACCAAATTACGTGGCTTTAACCGAAGAAACCATTTTGTTTTTTGGAGAATGGCCTCACTCTCTCTCTGTCTGTAACCCCATCCCTCACTGCTGCGTTCTTGACCAATCATGTCGCTTTGACCGAAGACTGGGGGCGGGGAATAGAAGACAAAAACAGTGGCCACCATTTTCTAGTTAGAACAGGCTCGTTCGCGAACGACACATCACTCATTGTGGCAGCTCCGTGTTTATCCCGAAAAATAGTTTGTATGCCAAGGTAAAATTTTCATAAATGTAACGTTCGTAAACCGAAAAGTTTGTAAACCAAGGGGTTCGTAAACCGAGGTTTCACTGTAATTGACATTTAAATTTGGCTTTTAGCACATGAATAAAACCTGACCTAAATCAAATTCGAAACAACAAATGGTAAACATTTCGTTGGATTCAGATTCTCAGCCGATTGCTCATATAAATCCTGAAAGTACAGTAGACAGAATGGAAATATCCAATTTTTATAATTTGTTTCCAAAAACATCACACATGAAACTCCTTTTTAATTATTAGTTTTTCCCCAACAGTGAGGGTTAAAAAAGAAGAGGGGCGGTGTCTAGAATGAGAAGATATACCGTTACATGTAAAAAGAAAAATATTGCTGCATGACAACTAACACAGTAAAAGTATGAGAAAAATAAATATCTGAAAGATAAGATGAAAATAGTGTCTATTTCAGTGGGAAAATCTCAGTTAGAGGTTGGTGCAGGTGTGTTCAGACATGCGCTCGTATTTAGCATTCTTTGGCTATGTGCGTGTTTTGTCTCTGCGATGTAAAGGCTACGCTGTAGAACAGTTAAGAACAACATGACCCAACACTAGAGACTAACGCAGGGACATGTTGTTCTTCAGAGCATGATGTCTCAGCCAAGGGAAGGCCAAGTATGTTTTGCTAGTGCTTCTCTTGATTTAGCAAAGGTAAGACGCCCTCTGGTCATGCAGAATATTGCTTGAGGTCAGCACCGAAGGAAAAAAAAAGAACCAATTTAGGTAAGATCCTATATCCCCCTTTAGAAATAACTTCAAAAGAGCCCCGTAACTTTTATACTAATTAATTTCAAGTCAGATGCTTTATTGCTTGGTAAAACAGATGGGCCTTAGACTTTGACAATTAACAGACGATCTATTTTAAAGTTGTGTCTTTGTAACACAGTATGATAACCATTAACAGCTGCTGTTAATTTGCATTCACTTGATGGCACTGTGTACAAAAACAGACGCAAAGCGAAAGCTACTTGTGCTTGAAGAATCTCTTGTTTGAGTTTTGCACCGTTGCACATTTGCTCTGTTGCTTTTCGAGACCTCTGTGGCGATGTGAAAACATGGAGGAAATGGTAACAATTGTCTGAGCTGTATTTCAAGAGATGACACAGGCTTTGGTCTGGTTGTGCAGCAACTATTTTTCATCGCTGTGCAGAGTAGCTCAAGAGATGCTCGCCCCTTCCTGGGAGAGATAGTGCATCGCCAGAGGTAATTAACAACAGCGGAGGTGCTGGAGGGCCGCATGACATCCTGCATGAGATAGTATGCAGCTTCTCTGTCCGTTTCTTAATTAGTGGCACTAAACTAATCTTTGTCTGTTCATTTCTTTTCCACCATCCATCCGTCTGTGTGATGCAATTGTACAATGAAACAGGGAAGAATAAAATCAAGAACCCTAACTTCCTGTTGCCACTGCAGAAGCTAATCTGCACAGCAGCAGGATTTAAAGCAAGGTACAGCAATCTTTTTTGAAAGAGATGTCGTTGAAATCAATATAAGTTTGATACACATCACTAAACAACCCCTCAGCTCATGAAGTTGTGGCGTCACGGGTGCGCACCGCGGCGCTGGCATGTGTACGCCTTTGAAGTGCGCCTTTCAACCTTTTGAGGTCATTTAAGCCCTTTGATGTTTTTGAAGTGTGTCTCAGCCTGACGCATTTCCCACGCATGAAAATGGGTATAAAAGTAGCCGTCGCGGGACAGAGAGAATCAGAATCACTCTGACTCGGACACACACGCACGCACACTTGCAGAGACCCGCACAGCGTCGGACGGAGTTCTCAGCACGACTTGCTTGACTCCACGCCACGATCAAGCTCTGCGTCTCACTTGCCTGGGAGATGTGACTACTTACAAATAAAGAGAAACATCAAACTCTTTAAAGTCACCGTAAAATGAAAACCCTTTCAAAAACATTTGAAATTATAGCATTCATAGCATGATTGAGCTGAACCATGTTAATAATTTCCCATCACTATTTCTGATCATTTAACAAGGTACAAAACAGTATTTCGCTAATAATGTTCCTTTCGCAGGAGAGCTATCCCCCACCACCCCCCCAAAAAAAAAAAAAAAAAAAAAAAAAAAAAAAAAGCTTGGGCTATTCATATGATTCTCAGGGGCTGCCTGGCACCAAATTGATGACTACTAAAATAATGGGAATATGCAAACCGGTTTGTGCTTCAAACTATATACTACCAATCTGAATTCAACAAAGTTTGAAACATTCTGCAAAAGAAACCCACAGCCCAAACAACGGCTTCAGTCTTTTCCAGTATAATCCTGAACCGTGACCCTTTATTCCCAGGCAAACTAAATTATGTATAGGCACTTTGTGCTAACCTCCTGACACACGCACAGGCTCATACACATGCACGCGCACTGTGAAACCTGTATTAGCTGGTCAAAACGCAAAGGTTTAAAAAAGCGGCATGCAATTTTCTTTTCAGGAAATCTACATTGTTCGTGGAACCCAAAATGAGCACAGTCACGCCCTGTATTTTTTATTGTTTTTTTGGGGTGGGGAGCTTTGACTTCCTTTGTTGGTCCACAGCTCAAAATTGCAGTCCTGCTCCAAAAAAATCCTAAACAAGCACTCTGTAAACACAGCTAAAACGTAATGGTTATAGATTCAGTATTCCTGGGAAATTGACAGTAGCCCTTATAGTATATGAAGCCATGTGAAAGCAGTATATTGCCAGTAACCAATGCATTCTTATCGTGTGTAAACAGGCAGTGTTGTTACAGAAATTCATTTGCTTTGCTTGCGTCGCAAATTCTTATCAAAGCCGATATGACACATACAGAATCAATGACCTGTGACAGCGTGTGATGCTACAATTGGCAACATGAGTCATGCTTCTTGAGGGGGCCAGAGGGGAGTCTTCATTAATTTAAGCTATTTTGAAAAGTGGAGGTTCACATTCACACCCAGGGCAGGGCGTCACCTATTCACTTTAAAGTGCACTGTTTTATTTAGTGACTGCATTGTCGTCTTTACAGCAAGTACCACGATGGGTTACGATTAGGTTAGTGTGGGTGGTGCAGTATGCTAGGTTTATGAAGCATGCTAATGCTGTGGGTATGATAATGAGGGTGCTGCAGGAGGCTGACAAGTTGGGAAGCTGCCCCCTCTTGGAGACTCACATGCCTTTATCAGGACATGTGGAGAGGTCCTTTTGCAATCTCCAGTGGGTGACGGAAAGATCACAGTGACCTCCTCTGGGAGTTAGAGTCCCACTGACAAAACTCCTGAAGCCAAAATAGGGTCTTCAATCAGCATGTGCAGCAGACTGATGGTGTGTCATTACTTTCGCCAGTCTTGTATTTTTCCTCAGAAGAAAACCACATCAAAAGTGCATCCTCATGTGCCTCGCAGGAAACGACTGATGAAATGTACCTCTAATAAGCAGATTCTGACTGCCGACTGATACTGACCTTCATGAGATGGAAAGGTTTCCCACATGGATTCTGATTAGAGTAAAAAGCGAGGGCTAAATAAAAACACGTGTGCTGTCGGACCGTCATTGTGCTCTATTTATTAATACCCTACCTCAACAGCTTTATAGAGATATGGACATCAGTTGATACTTGTGGTTAACGTTCAAAAGTCATATGCAAACGAGACCTGGTGAAAGCGGGTTTCCGCAGAGCTATGGCCTAAATCAATAAAATGTAATAGGTTCAAGTCCCCTGGGTACATCTGTCTAAACTCAGGTCCGGGCAGACTAAGAACATCCAAGAAGGCACAAAGAAGTATGGTTTTGCATTCGATCATAGTATGGTATTGTCACAGTGATGTTTGACGCATAGCAGGCAAACATGTTATGGCGGCAATCAGCAGTCATATTCATTGAACACGGGCCGACAAAAATAAAATAGCATTAAAATGTAAATGAATGAATGGATAGGCCAAAACCAAGTTAACACACTTTCAATGTTTTTTTTAATGAAAATATCTTGACATGGTGTTATTTCCATTACTTATATGGCACTTATGTTGAGAGTTTGACATACATAATTTTATCAATCATTAGACTGATTAACAAATCGTTTTCCTCCTCTCTCAGCTCAGCAAGCTGCTTTCACAGGTTTCGTAGAATTACGACAAAACTGCTAATCTATCAAATAATTGTGATGCATCTACTTTGATTGTGATTGTTGTACTTTCTAGTTGTTACAAATGTTATTGTTATTACGAGAAAATTTAATTGATGTAAACACAGAAAGATAACACACATTATATTTTATAGAGCTGGTTTTTCACCACTTGTCCTTTTATAACTTTGCTGCTGTGAATTGGGATTTTTTTTCTATTGTGAGATTAATTAAGGTTATCTTATCTCAGGCTTGCCAAACACCAAGCCATGTGGCTAAACAACACTGAAGTGAACAATCACAAACAATTACAGTCGGCCAATTACAGTACATGAGGTTGACCATTGTAAAACATAAGATTTTGAAGTGCTGTAATGGAAAATCTGAAACCCAGATATTCTTAAGGGCACTGCATTTTAACACGCCACATAGAATATACAGTATTATTTTTCACATTTGAATAAAAAAAGGTTGTTCACTCATTAAAGTCAGTTCCTACCATATCAATGGCATTCAGACACGTCACTCTGTTTGCATGGAGCCTTGGATTTCAGTCAAGTGGCCACAACCAGGTTGGCTGCAGCAACATAATAATGTTTGGAAACGTAATCAAGTCATCCATGCGAATGTATACAGAGTTTAACATTTGAGCAGTTTGTTTATTTGTGCAGAGGCAGAAAACATCCTCTGTCTTCATTTTGATCTGCAACGTTTTCCCCATGTGTTGAACACGGAGGTCGAAGTACGCATGCAATCAGCCGAGTGCTTCATCTCACACATTCAGCGACATCTCAGCACTATGCTAATATCTTCTCAGTGGGAAGAAACAAGGAGGAAGTGATGCCAGATAATTACCAAGGCACACCGGGGACAGGTGGTGCCCAAACTGAGGTGATTTAGCATTTTGAAATCCTCATTCTCATTAAGCCCTTGCTACCTCTCAGTCAGGAGGTTCTCAACACTAAATCATAGCAGAAAAAAATAAAAAGGTTCAGCGGAATGGGGAACATGTCAATTGTTACGGACATTGCAAATATTCACAATGAGAACATCTGTTGACCAACAGTCAAGGTCGGTGTGCAGGTTATCACCGGTTTCGGATGGCAGGCTCATTTACAAGGACACCATGTATAATGTTATAAAAGATCATTTATTAACCACATCGTAAAGAGAGAACAGGTTAAGTGCCTCTAAATTCCTATTGTTGAATTCTAAATTCTTCAAGCTCGAGTGCACAATAAAAGCACTGCTCGTGTTCATTGTGGTTAAATTTTGTATCGTTCAGATTAAGACAGCGTGACATGTTGCTACCGCGATTCACGACCCTCAACCGATGACTGAATTAACCACAAATTGTCTGATGATGACCAGCGCAATGTGGAATCACCGGATGCAGATGGAGGGGGAAAAAATGTAAATTGCCTATGTTTGGCCTATGTTAAAGATTCTCCAATGACATCCAAATGAGCCAAAATACCACACTGTCGAGCCCAACCTGTTTTGCTCAATTAAACTGTTCTGTAGCAGAAGACAAAATGGCATGTCAAAGGCAGAGAGTACTTTAGTACCTGCTTAGAAACAAATGGCTTTCACACTCCACCTGTGGGGATATGACGAGAGGTGTGAATGGGCACTGCAGAACAGCCAGGGGACAGGTATCAGCAATTAGAACTGCAGGGCAATTACACAGAGATCCACGGGGAAGCTCTTCTGCATCATATATGTACTATTGACACAATGCGGCACTGTGTTCATACTTCTGGCAAATTGCTACTTCTATCGATCAGAGAGCCACAGATGAAAGGACTGTGCTAATGCTCGATCGACCATGCTGACAAGAAAAGGAGGCGAATAATATGTATTATTATTAGTATAAATATTATAATCATAATATTAATATTATGATTATTGTTTTTTAAAACACATTCACATTACCAGAAGTAGCCTTGCATCAAAAGTCCTGCAAATTGCAGAGCGGCCCACAAACCTTTAGCGAAAATTAGAAAGCATTGTTCCCTGACATCCCTTCAAGCAAGCGTTCATTTCTCGAAAAAGACTCATCATCAAAAGCAAATAAATAAACAAATTAATAAATAAATATGAACACATTGTGGAATACAGAGTGATATAACCATGAAATCAGAACAATAGGAACAATCAGTGGAGTGGCAGGGAGTAGTCCTCTGCTCCCCCCAACCTGAGAGTAGGGACCTATCATAGCAGTCCGGCACCGCCATGTCTGGACAGTAGGGATATATATATATAGGGCATAAACTACCAGCAAGACTTTAGTTTGCTGACGAAGCGAAACGTCCGACACCTTCAAAGAAGTAGAGATGACGGCTGAAGAAACCTTTTCATCGATGAACGACTCCTGTACAACTGAGAGCTTTTACAGACGTATAACCATGAAATGAAAGAAAATAAAAATGAGATGTCAAGATAAGTGAAGAATGATGGGCTGGACAGTGTGAAAACAAAAAAAAAAAATACATAAAAAAGAAAAAGAAAGACAAAGAAAATAGAGAAATGAAAGAATAAAGAAGAATGAATGAATTGAAGCTGTCGAAAAATGAGGGTACTGTCAGCTAAGATGGTTAAAATTCAAGGAACGCTCCAAAATCTTGACACTAAGATGCTGTCGCGCTGTCAGTAGGACGACAAGTGACAGTTATATGAAACAAAGTATTCTCGCCTCGTAGCTTGTTAGCAGCTAAAATGTGAATGCCAAGGGGGAGAAAATAGCATTAAAGAAAAACAACTGTCAATAAAACGAAAAATGTCCCATTGGGTCATTCAAGTTTAGGCTGAATTTTTAGCAGGAATCAGAAGACGCTGAGACCCAAAGTTGCAATGGATAATGCTAGTCTGAGTTTCCATTTAGTTTTTCTCTCACAGTATTGCAAGCATATTTAGGAAGAGTGTCCATAAAAGGAAACATCACGCAAGACCACTGGAACCGGCATCTTACCCTACTTGTCGTTATTATTATTAACTGACAACCACCACCATTATTATTATTATTATTATTATTATTATTATTATTGGATTGGATTTGCCTTTATTAGTCTCACAGTGGAGAAATGTACATTTCACAGCAGCAAAGTATTATTATTATTATTATTATTATTATTATAACATTCCTTTGCATTTTGTTAATTAAAACATGTACAACGTACATTAATTGCACACGATTACAATGTAGTAAAAATGTTAGTGCTTTTATAAACATAACCGATGCCATGTTTTCTTTCACAGATTTTACTCAGGTACAACTAAAAATCAAGTATCTATTTTATTTTCAGTGTAAGGACTTCTGGAGCGGACAATTGGCGAGCCAAATGTATGCTAAAAGAATTGCGGTGATACTTTTGGTCTTAAATGTCCAAATCTCTTTATTAGCTCTTTTCATCCTGTGGGCCCTAATGTCCACGTTGTAGTCCTTTGTCACTGAAGGAAGAATCTGTATTGTCTATTTTGCTCAAGGGAACAGAAAAGGGGTTTCTGGAAGAAAGAACACTATAGTTGAGTATTTGCGATGGTCTGGTGAGCAGGCGCGGCAAAACAAGCTTGTATATGACAAAGTTATAATCGGAAGTAAATGAGGTGGAACTCAGTCAACATCTACAGAATATGAAAGTCGAGGCAGAAGCTGAGGGGACTGCAGACTGGCAATAATTCACTCACAGCAAAGGATTTGACCCTATTTGCTGAGTTCATAAAGTGGAGTACGAAACAAGTGTGCACCTATCCGCAAAAGCCAAGCGAATGTTTTTCCTTTTCTTGGTAATTGCACAGTTAGCGTCCTCTCGCCCTCCCCAGCACAAGGATTATTGCCGAACATAGACTCAATCCCAATTTCGGCCCATGGATTATGTTGCAAATGTGTAAACCTGATTACAAATGAAATTACCCAATGACGTCACCCTCACCTGAAGAATGGATGGATGGATGGATGTTTTTTGGATGGATGGATGGATGGATGGATGGATAGATGGATGGATGGATGGATGGATGGATGCTAACCAAGCTGGTGTCTACAAGCACCAGGGAGCCCTCAAACCCCAAGGGTCACAGACCTATTCCAAAAATAGCTCACCAGGGATTAGACATCGTAACTCTTTAGGAATGCTGTAGAAACGACAATTTCCAAATGTAAACACTGGCAGATATTTATCATACAGTGTGGCCAAATGATATTTATTGGTTTCATTCAGTTTGAGAAATGTGATGAGTGTCTTCTCATCTTCAATATGTTGGGTTACCCCTTCACAGCACATGAGCGCTGCTTTCTTCAGAGTCCCATTTTCCTTCCAACACATCGGTCAAATCATTTACAGTCTGAGCTGTTAACTAAATGACTTGACTCGATGTGTTGGGAGGATGGGATCCTGAAGAAAGCAGCGTTCATGTGATGTGAACGGGTAGCCTTCAGCGGGAACTGAGTAAGTTTAAGCAAAAGGTTACTCACCAGGTCCCTTGGTAGTGGTGCAAATATTTCTATGATATAATGCATAAACCTCGTATTGATATTCCATCCATACTGTATGTATGTCATGTCATCTCAGTTCAATGTTGGAACAGCAAATTGCTGATTTTGCAGTGTAGCTAGTTTAGTATATTGACATCACTCTGTCATGCTACATTAATCATTTTCACTTATGTCACGTTTTTGCGAGGTGGTGATGGCGGGTTCGGATCCCAAAAAGCAGGCAGGAGGGAGCAGGAGGTTGTTTGACAAATTGTATTAAAATAAAATCAGCAGGAACAAAATGTAAAACATCAAAATGATCTGAATGGAAACAATACAAAGTAGCAAAAGAAAACCAAGTCTAAAAGCCCGCCGAGGTTAAACAAACACGTACACGATGCATGCTGCAACCAAGCAGCAAACAAACAAACAATGAATCGGCACCCGATGGTCGTGCCGGGTGTTCTTTTAAATGTCAATGATTAAACGACCAACACCTGCGAGGCTGCAGGCAGGGCTGACGTCGCTACCCGCTGGTCGCCAATCTGATCGGGACGACCAGCACCTGTGAGGTGTAGGCGGGGGCGACAGCGCCCCCCGTTGGTCGTCAACCAGATCATGACAGTACCCCCCCTTCAAGGGGCTGCTTCCAGAAGTCCCAACAGTCTCCCAAAAAGGTCCACTCGCCAGGGAACGGTCGGTGGAGAGGGCAACCGCTGCCTCTCCAGCACACGACGGGCGGCGGCCTGATGGGAACGGGACTCGGCCTGGGGTGGACGAAGACGCGGCACGGATCGTCGTGGGCGTGAGTGCGATCCCTCTCACACGTTCACGCGACGGCGCATGGCTCTGCGTGGACGTCGAACTGCCAGGCGCAGAATGGCACCCCGTACGGCCGTATGGGACCAGGTCTCGGCCGGACGCCGACGTGGGCGTGAACTGCCCGGCTCCGGAGGAACGAGACCAGTCCAGAGCCGCTCCGGGATCCAGCGGTGAGTGGGGTCTCGGACTGACATTGACGCGGACGTTGCACGGCTCGTCGTGGATGAGACTCAATTCGTCATGCACGACGACAGCGTGGCTGGACGTGGGCGTGCAATGCCAGTCACCCAGGGTCACCCTGGACGGCCACCTGGAAGGAGGTCTCGGCCGGACGTTTACGTGGACGTTGCGGCTCGTCGAGTGACGCGATTCAAACGCGACGAGGCTTTCGCTAACGTGGACGTAGCATTGCCTGGCACAGGGTGGAAATGAGACGGGTCAGAATGAATCGGCCAACCATCGGATCCCGCAGGTACATCTGACCCGTCTCATTTCCACCCTGTGCCAGGCAATGCTACGTCCACGTTAGCGAAAGCCTCGTCGCGTTTGAATCGCGTCACTCGACGAGCCGCAACGTCCACGTAAACGTCCGGCCGAGACCTCCTTCCAGGTGGCCGTCCAGGGTGACCCTGGGTGACTGGCATTGCACGCCCACGTCCAGCCACGCTGTCGTCGTGCATGACGAATTGAGTCTCATCCACGACGAGCCGTGCAACGTCCGAGTCAATGTCAGTCCGAGACCCCACTCACCGCTGGATCCCGGAGCGGCTCTGGACTGGTCTCGTTCCCCCGGAGCCGGGCAGTTCACGCCCACGTCGGCGTCCGGCCGAGACCTGGTCCCATACGGCCGTACGGGGTGCCATTCTGCGCCTGGCAGTTCGACGTCCACGCAGAGCCGTGCGCCGTCGCGTGAACGTGCGAGAGGGATCGCACTCACGCCCACGACGATCCGTGCCGCGTCTTCGTCCACCCGAGGCCGAGTCCCGTTCCCATCAGGCCGCCGCCCGTCGTATGCTGGAGAGGCAGCGGTTGCCCTCTCCACCGACCGTTCCCTGGCGAGTGGACCTTTTTGGGAGACTGTTGGGACTTCTGGAAGCAGCCCCTTGAAGGGGGGGTACTGTCATGATCTGGTTGACGACCAACGGGGGGCGCTGTCGCCCCCGCCTACACCTCACAGGTGCTGGTCGTCCCGATCAGATTGGCGACGTCAGCCCTGCCTGCAGCCTCGCAGGTGCTGGTCATTATAATCAATGGCACTTAAAAGGACACCGGGCACGATCATCCGGTGCCGATTCATTGTTTGTTTGCTGCTTGGTTGCAGCATGCATTGTGTACGTGTTTGTTTAACCTTGGCGGACTTTTACACTTGGTTTTCTTTTGCTGCTTTGTATTTTTTCCATTCAGATCATTTTGATGTTTTACATTTTGTTCCTGCTGACTTTATTTTAATACAATTTGTCAAACAACCTCCTGCTCCCTCCTGCCTGCTTTTTGGGATCCGAACCCGCCATCACCACCTCGCAAAACGTGACAACTTAAAGCCATTTAGTTTCCCCAACGACAAGAATGGGTTACAGAGATGAACTATGTGTCCACTTTAATGTTCCTTTGGCGCAAAAACAGTTGCTGTCCGTCAGTCACACATATGTTGTTTGTAATCTCTTTGTAAATGCTTCTTGGTGCCGAGTGCTGCGGTCAGCAATGCCCCATTGGGAAAGCCACGGGGGTCGATCATTTCCTATTCCTGCCAAACTGAGCTTGAGGTAAGTGGGCTGTACAAATTAGTGCATGAATAGAAAACACGACCACAGCAGAGACGAATACACAATAGTCTATCCTTCATCTTCTTTGTTCAACAGGATACAAGCAAAGACAATACACCCAGTGAAACTTAAACCGGTGTCTTTCTTTTTCCTCTTTTTGTGATGAATTTGGTGTCTTTGTGTGTGCCTTTCAGCGTAGCATCACATAGAATCACATTTGACATGCTGTGGATGGATGGAGTGGTACAAATGGTGCAATCTCCCGCGAAGTGATGTAAGACCACATGAAGGATAATGTTGTACAGTTGGCGACTCGATGGGAGGTGGTGCAAAGGCTGGGCGGATGTTCCAACTATGATGTGATTGATACGAGAGGACAAGAAAGGCCCGTGAGGCATAGAAGGATGATCATTAACTCACTGGTCAACTAGCTGCTTCTCTGTTCTAGAAGCTTCTCTGTTGCAACACATGCCTAATTCAGACCCAAACCTCGAAGTTTACTTTCAACGAAAAGATCTGTCTGACCTTGGATAAACCTTTTCATTTTTATGCATTTACAAAATATTGTATGCCGAGGAAACACTAGTGTCTGCAACTGAGCAATTTCATCTTCAAAACCACTGTCTGCTCTAATAGAATTATGTATAAGGTTGTCTGAATAATTTTCCCTTCACATCCAACAATTCAATGCTGCGCATGTTGCTTTAATATTGAGCAAAAGAGGAAGGAAAAATGAAAACAACTCATGATTATAAAAGGATTTCTGGACTCCAAAAAATATATGTTTTGAAGATGTGTACAATCTGATAGGCAAGCAATGTTCGTCAGATTCATTCCTTCATTAAAAAATATATATTAAGGGACTGCATAAGGATGCCGAAATTGACACTGACAATATATGCCTTGAAATAATTTGCAAAAAATTTACTCATACACCATTAGTGGTCATCCACCTTGTTCTCCCTTAAGAGAGATCAGCACACAGGGTGGGAATGATTCAATCAGAATGGCCTCCAATTGATTCATTGGAAAACATGTTAATGGGCATTCACCCAGGCATCATACATTGTGTCAGGCAGATGCTCTTGTCCATTGACAAAGGGAAGAATAGAAGGCAGGTGGACACCAAAATCCAGTTAGGGCCTGATCCATGGATTTATTGATCCTACTTCAAGATAAGAGTCAGGAGACTAACTGTGCTCTGAATGTGTGCGCTGGGAGGGCCTGAATGCTTTTGGATTAGACAGGGTAGCAATTTTAAAGTGGCAGCAGAAAGAACAAGTTGGGGGCTTAAAATTCAAATTGCCGACTCCTCTAGTGGAGACACAATATTATTAGTACTTGACTGACCAGAGATATTCATGAAGTCACACTTTGGTGTCAAATGTAAGTATTCATGATGTAAAAGGGATGCTTGAATTAATAAATTGACTTTTTTCCCCTCCTCCCTGTTGTCGTTTCTCTTCAGCACTACGCTTAAAGGCAATGAAACCTGTCCTCTACTTTCTATGGTAAACTTTGTCCCCATTTCCTCATTGGAACGGCCAAAGTTTTTTTGTTTTTGTTTTTTCACTCATCAAAATGGGCAATACAAAAATATGAGTGAAGAAATGTGACCTTGGTCTTGGAATGCTTCAAAATCAACAATTTCCTTGTTTGTGATAATTTCTAAATTAGAGTTAATAACAATTGTCAAAGATTCTAAACACAATCTTTGCAGCAACATTGGATTATTGTATCCATACAGCATTACTGGGCAGGAAATTATTTGTGCTGTGCTGTCCCTCATAGTGAGGATTGCTTGGTTCATTCTGAATACTCACAGCGTTCCTTGCTTGCAAAAGGGTTTTGAGGTCAAGGTGAAAGATGGAGCTACACCACATTAAATAGTATTTACTTTCTGGGAACTGCAACAGCCCTTGACACGACTAATGAGCATTTTTTTTAAATTGCATGCATCCTGTTCTCACACACAATGCTACATTGATCATTATGGCCCAACCGAATGGTCGTCAATTTTTTGGAATTAATCTCCCTCCTGCCGTCATCCTTGATAGGGTCACATTTTTTATGTGTGTGTGTGCGTATGTATGGTACACCGTCAGGGGGATAACAGAAAAAAAAATGTTCCAAAGCGTTATTAGCAAGTTCTAACTTTCACATTATAACATTAAATCTACAGACTGCTTCAATTTGGCACAAACAACCCTTAAGTGGCTTATGCGGCTCTTCGATGCTCTTGTGATTCTAAATGACTGTCAGTCATTAAACAAGGTTAAAATTGGGATTTGGCAGATTCATTTATAACTGTCCAGACAACAAATCAAGAAACACGAACCTGAGCAGAAGAATAAAAGTGTCATTAAGTACGGCTATCATTCTGTCTCTCTTTGGAATTAGCCTGGCTAACAGCCCTTTTCACTAGCAATGACCAGACTCTTATAATATTTAGTCTTGAACTGCTTTACAAGCCATGAATGACAATGAGCAAATGCGGTTCGGGGAATGATGTGGCTTGCTGTGAAACATCCCATTTCTATATTTACTACATTCTTTTAAAGCATCATTTTTAATCGTCATAACAATCATTGTGCCAAGATGGTTGAGTTGCATTTCCATTGTAAAGGATCCTAAAATATCCAACCCGAACGACATACGCGCCTCCCGCTGGGGAGTTTCTTGATTAGGATTTATTTAACTTTGTTGTGGCTGAACGGGGATAACATGGACGTTGTTGCGAATACAAAAAGGAACTGTATTTTCACAACCATACGGGGCACTGTATTAAAAATCACCCCCTGCATTTATACAATACACAAGACGCATTGTATTATTACCTCACCGGACGTTGCCTCCCAGTCTTAGTAAAGCCGTATTTGACCCTTTTCCAAAGTGATGTTGTTTAGCACAGTGCACATACAGAGGATGTAATTCCTGAGGCTGCGAAAGAAGCATGGCCTGCCACAGGAGGTGCTGCGACATTTCTACACGGCTGTCATCGAATCCATCCTGTGGTCTTCCATCACCGTTTGGTTCGGAGCCGCCACAAAAATGGACAAAATCCGACTTCAACGGGAAGTTAGGACGGCGGAAAAAAAATCTTTGGCACCGCCTTACCCACTCTCGAGGACTTGCACACCGCAAGAATCCAAACAAGGGCACGGAAAATCCTACTGGACCCTCCGCACCCTGCCCATCATCTTCTCCAGCGACTCCCCTCAGCTACTGATCTATGCGCACCAAATCCAGCAGACATTTAAACAGCTTCTTCCCCCAAGCATTAACTCTCTTCTACCGGAGACAAATTGTGTGTTCTACATACTTGGCAATAAAGATGATTCTGATCCTGATACCGGTAATATTTTCACGTACTGGTGGCGTTGTCATCCTCTTTCATACCCACCATCCCCCTGTTAACAAATGCTGTCCTCAGTCACGTCAGTCTTCCCTCTCAGTTTATTCATGTTTCGAGATTTAGGAATGTGATTCATACATAAGACACCCCAGCATGATTTGGCTCTTTTGGAGAAAATTTAAAACCTATGTAGCAAACATATTCTTGTAAAGAATATTTTGGATTGACTTACCCCTGAGGGTGACACGCTGACTGATTAAGTTTGATAAAATTAAACACTATTATACGAACAAAATATCCCGCAATATGTGATCAGCATGTATGCTAAGGTCAACAATGTTATAAGTATCAAGAAAAGTATTCATTTTCTACAGCTCGTATGTGTTGGTGCTGCCACAGTTATCTTCAGCCCTTTAGGTCATTAACCTTACGTCTCCACAAGTATTCAAGGGTCGTCCATCCTTTCCAGCCAGCGACAAGGATATTATTCATGGTCACTCAAAGAAACGTTGTCAAATACTTGTTTTGTGAATATACACATGCATTTTTAATGTTAGTAAACACATTGTAAATCCACAGAAATAGCAATATTACTCAGAGGCATATTAAATATATTAAATGCAGCCCAGGACTATGCCATGTAGTATGAAGCTGTCCGCAGTGCTGATAATTACACAGTAGAACTATTTTGTCACGACGTAGCCAAGTTAACAAATGAAAATGGGTGCATTTAAAAATAGTTGAATGTGAAATTTAATTATGTTTATTGAATTGTTGTCTTTTCAGGATCGTCACGCCATCTGGGATGTTGTGGCCATCTGGGCCACTCCCAACAATGCTGGAGCATTTTCTTCACATGACAGTCATCCACTATAGTGTGGAGCAAACCCTGAACTAGAATCAAAATAACATTGGTGCTGTATGTTTTTTCCTTCCCAGTTCAAAACAGATGACGTCAGGATCTTGAACTTTTATAAGATGGTTTGGTTTTATAAGCAAGACAAGACAGCTTTATCTATAAAGCACATTTCATAAACAAGATAACTCAGGGCCAAACCCACAAATGAAATACGACTGCTGACAGCACCTTTATCTCCTCTTCATTTGCACCCGTCGTTTCTTCCTTCTTAATGTCCGACTCACAAATTATATTTGTCAAATGACATTGCAGCACAAACACGGCCACAATGTTTGCACCTGTTTCTACGTGATTGCAAATATGGAGAAGTAAATAAATAATAACAATAATAATACATTTCATTTACAAGCGCCTTTCAAAACTCTCAAGGACACTTTACAGTCACGTAATTTCTTGGTGCGGGTGAGCAGCGGAAGCCATTTGTGGCAGCGTTCACTCTACCCGGAAGTAACACAGCAGAAAAGTTCTGAAAGGAAGAGGAAAGGAAAGGTTTGCGCTTAGAACACCACAGTGGCAAAACAACGGCAGGTGGAAAGTGATTATTTCACATTTTGCTCTGCTTTGGTGTTGTTTAAAAAATACAAAAATAATTTTTGACATTTTTGTCCCAAAAAGTTATCAAACTGTCAATCAGCAAAAAAAAAAGCCCTGTTCATGCATTTGTATCTGAATTGTATCTGAATGATGCTTCACCATGTTTGTTTTGAACTCTGGGTTCCACTAATTGACCCCAGTCAACAGAACTGTCCTGCAGTGTTTATATTCATTAGCATTCCACAGGTATATTTAGGACAAAAAGAAAAAAATCATGATTTAGAGCCCTCTAGCAGAACATAGACATCTATGTGTATATACGTTTCAAACCAAATGGTAATAGGCATATTCTACACGTGGTTAATACAAACCCATTTGCCTAAACATTGTCTTCCATATGAATGATGAGACACACCAGTAAAAACACAGACTTATAAGTGCAGCAAGTCACAAATTCAACCCACCGTGCCATGAGAAAATGTGATGGACAAGATCCACACTGATGATCAAATAAATACCTTCAGGCACTTTCTTCTAATGGCAAGCTGTTAACCATGTTAACTTTGGTTGCTTCCATTGCGTACAGCGCCGCCGAGTGCAAAGAAGCACCAGCGGCATCGAGAACATGTCCACAGGCACCCCATGTCAGTTGGCTGACCTACTTTATTCTCTGTGAGGTCTTGCAGCTCCCTCAAGAACCCCTCCACTACAAAGATAAGCATTTTGTCTTCATTAGATACAGAACATGTCATTGTGAGCTGTTTGGCTACAAATGATGTTTGTTTTGTTTTCTGTGCATTCGTGAGGTAAATCCCAAATCAGCTGAATAAATAAACAAACGAGGACTGATGGAACTGGTTGTGGCTAATGAGCAGAGCAGTCTGAGACAGAGGTGGCTCTGCACAAGCCATCGGAATTTGAGGCAATTAATGGCTGGCTGTGACAGTGCATTCATCGGGTGCCCCCCAATCTCTTTTTACATTCACACCATGCAGCTGTGTGTTTTAATCATTTATATGTTTCAATTTAAATACAATTACAAACCATGATCAGTGATGGACTTTTAATTACGTCTAGTAACTGACCATCTGGCCTATGGCCGAGGGGTACCAAGGAGGCACCCCAAATGTTAAGCAGTGCAATTAAATGTCTGTGTTCATTAAAAAGTCACATTAAAGTGACTCAATCACAACAAGGGGCCGGATGTGTATATGAATGTAATTGCGACCCAAAGACATAGGCTTCTTTGTGAGTCACCAGAAATGGGACAGGATCAGTTGCATCCTCCCATTTATTTTTTTTAACTCAGCATATTACGGCGGCCCTCAGAAGCAGCAAAATCGGTGTCATATTGAATGGCAGGTCACAGATTGGCATGTAAATTACATGACAAATGAAATGACCACAGCTGATTATATTTATGGAATTGTTTATAATGCTAGAGAAGTGTGGAAAAAAAGATAAAAACGTATCTGTGTAAACTCTCACTTGTACAGGAGTGGTCCATCGATGACACCTTCAAAGAAGTACAGATGACGGCTGACGAAACCTTTTCATCGTATCCTGATTCAGTATTTTTTCAATGGGGACTTGAATATGAGCATGTTAGGTGCAGCCGACGAGTTTGCTCTCGTCCAGGGATGGGGAACTTAAATGGAGGAATGAGACACAATGTTTACATCAGCGCTACTGGGGGAGGGACATTTGATCAAGCCCGGATCTAGGTGCATGACAAACATGCCATTTTATATATGGAAATATGTGCTTATGGATGGGTGTGTGAATGGTTGAGGCAGTGTAGTCTACGCTCAGTGAACTACAATCACCAGGTGTAAAATAATGATTACTTTCAATTTTATATTTCCTAAAAACGCATTTGTAAAGAGTTAAGAGAAATCCTTTAACACCAAAGCCTCCTTTGCCGGAGGGCATTTGCTCTTCACAGCCTCCTTTCTCAAACTCTTTGAGATTGGTGTCATCTGTGTTTTCCTTCTGTTGTTTTTTTTTTAGCCTCACTTTTGTTTCTGTTCAAAAAACAAGTCTCTTTCCACGACTGAAGCCTCTGTATGCCAACCTCTGGTTATTTTTTCATGTACTTGTGCATTTAGGGACGGATGGATGTCAGATAAATAGCAAAAAATAAAAAAATAAATCTCTCTCTCTCTCCCCCTCTCCCTATATATATATATATATATATATATATATATATATGAGAGAGAGAGAGGGGAAAGTTAGAGAGGAAAATCATGTTTTTGTGATGACAGTTCTCTGCAACATTTTCATTTTACCTGTCATGCTGTTCGAGAAATTAGCGTGATTGAAAACTACAGCATCCATGAATGTAGACATCTCGTTACTTGTGCCTTCATCAAGGCTGCACACTAGGTGGGAGAATGCTCGACTAAATCAGTGTGCACCATAATTACCTTCTCTACACACAACAACAGCAACAATCTGCACCAACGCTTTGGACCTGCTTACAATGTCAAAGTGGAGGGAGTCATAATGATGTTGTTTACTTTCCTCCGTCCTCTGTGTGACTGCTGTTCATTTCCTTTACATCCTCTTCCTCTCTTCTCAAATGCTCAAGTAGGATTCAGTGGCATGGACTCCATGGAAGTTGTGTAAAAGGGGATTGAAGCAGCAGGAGACATGCCAGGGGGTACGTTGCTGAAACATGTCTTGACGGCCATGGCCAGATGGGCCCTTAGGGGAGCAACGAGATGCTTGCTCTTTGAAAGCCTCCACGGTGGCCATAGATGCATTTTTGTGGCTGTTGAGCTTGTTATTCCCAGCGAACGGGTTGGGCATGATGTAGCTACGCACCGCTTGCAAAATAAACGTAAAAGTTTGAGAAAATAACCAGATTATGACAGCAATTTTAAGGGAATTCATACAAACAGTATGTAAGATATGAATAGTAAAATCTCAAGTGATTCGTAGTCTCACCAAATTTCCAGAGAAGTGAATTAAAGTGTCTCCTATATTTTCAAACCACTGGAAAGTCAATGTGACGAGTTGTAAAAAGACATTAGAATGAATGACAGCAAAGATCATTTGACAAAGCAGACCTGGCACAAACTATCTCCAGTGGTATTTTTAAGGATTTCATGATGAATAATTATATTTCAGTCCCTCACATACATGGACTGCACCGTCATCGCAAATCGAGGACACCTCCTGGGGAAAGCAACAGCACACGTCTTGTTGCAAACAAGCTATTTAAACAGTTGCCACCATCAGTTTGACAAATAGCGTTAGCGACAAATGTACATACCTGCCGGTCCCATTTCAATGACACAGAAAACCACACATTTCTGTGTGATATTTTTAGACCTCATGCTTGTCTGCTGGGCCAAACGGAGAGATTTGTGTGTTTGGCCACCTTAATAATGCATTGCATGTACTCCATCACATCCGCGAGGTGCAACACAAAACTGGTGGCATGGCGGTGAACAGCTGATGAGATGCTTTACCACAAAAGTATTTTCATGCTCGATTCAGCTTATTATGTCAAAGCGCTTTCTGAGTGTGATGTGGCGGGCTAAGCTTTGGAACAAGAAAAGGCGAAAATCAAAGGCGAAATCAATACAAATATTAATTCATAAAACGCAGAGACGGCGGGGGACTGTTTCACAATGCAGGGATGCGAGGTTCAATTCTGACTTCAGCATTCCCGTGTGGAATTGGCATCATCTGCCTGTGCCTGCATTGCTTTTCCCATCCACATTCCAACAACATCCATGAAAGGTTGATCAAAAGCTGCAATTTGTCCATAGGTGTGAGTGGCAATCGGTTCAGGGTTGCCTGGACTACTACCTGAAAACTGAATTAAAACGTACAGTGGAGCCTGTAATCAAGGTTATGCTCTTTTCACGATCTAAAACAGTGTGAGCCAATTGCTATTTTGAAAAAGAAACTAGATTCTCAACAGTTAATTTTCAGTAATACGTGCGGTACCAGTCAAAAAGGTGCACTTATTTCTTTGTATGAAGCTATTATGGTCCCATTTTAAAATAAGGATAAGGGCAGACTGCCATTTGAGAGTAGTTAATACATCTTTAATGTTTCTGCTTGAGTTGGCAGAGGAAGAAAAAAATGGTTTCATACGTTCTCCTCTTGCTAAGGCGCAAATACAGAGAACCCGCTTCTTATAGCTCCGTGGCAAGCATTGCCAAAAACTGTACTTATAGATCTGGCGCACAAATCTGGTCTGTATATGAAATCCATATCAATCATGACCGAGCTGGAGGGCATATGAAACATTTTATGGATTGAGAGCCAATTCAAATGCCATGTCACGCGAAAAGAAGCTAATCTCATTCACGGGTGAATCTCCATTGCAATTTATAGAATTTCAAAATCATGTGAGAAATGATAAAACTGTGTGTTTAGAAATGTGGTATGGGCTGCAGATATTCTCTTTTTAACAATCATTTGGAGAGGGAGGGGGCTTTAAAAAGGAGATATATTTTCCTGGGGGTCGCGAGGGGATACAGTTGAAAAGTTTAAAAGGGTTCACTCGTAGCAGCCAGCCTATGTCCCCTGACATCGCAGAGTTGATACAATGAAAGTCTTGTGAGTGTCCATTACATCTACCCTACAGAGCTGGAAGGATATGAAGTCTGGAAAAACAAACACAATCATATCATGACTGACACAAAGGATTATCACATTTCAAAACTATGCAAAAAAAATGAATATGAACTGTTTTAAATTGTTCACCGGAGACTTTAACCGTGTGCAATACAAGTTCAGGCATTCACAACAGATTTGTTTGAACCCTAAGAAAAGGAATTTCAAAAAATAACCGAGCTTGACTCAGTGAAAAGTATCTCAACTTTCACTTACATGAGCCAAATTGTTTTTTACAGCGGGATCCTTTCATTGGAGATGCTGATCTGCTGTGTACAGTCAGCTTGGATTCAATTATGGATGTCTGTAGTTCATTAGCTAAGATTTCATTACAAGACAGGAAACCAAACAAATCCCCAAATCGTGCGCTGTGATTACATCATGCTGCAATTAAAGATAGCAATCATCAAAATGCGACACCCGGAGTTGGAATACGTTTATAAAAATAAGTCAAAGTATTCTTCCACATGGGTATGGGTAACATCAGGTGACATTTTCACAAAATATAGCCCAGACATAAAGACGACATAGTTGTATTAAGTTCATCCTGTCTTGATTATTTTCTTAAAACATTGTATTTTATGTGTTCAATTACCTGACATGTTTCGGCGTATACTTCCGCCTTGGTAAAAGTGTCCCTATGTGACAGAAAATAATCTCTTTTAAATTAAAAATATAAAGACGACATATTGTTGTCACATGAGCTAAACAACTCCGATTGCCAGAAATTCTTGCAGTGACTTTAATGTTGCTGCTGGCCTCTTTGCAGCCTTCCTGAGCAGGTTTCTTCTCATCTTGTCATCACTTTTGAAAGCGACATCCCATTCTTGGTCTTGTCACTGTTGTTTTTTTTTCCGCCACTCGGTGCCCGTCTTCACTGTGTTCTATGTGTAAATATCCTGTGACTATAAAGTGTCCTTGAGAGTTTTGAAAGGCGCTTATAAATGAAATTTATTATTATTATAATTATTATTATTATTATGTACAGTGAATGCCTTGAAAATTTATGTGTAGCCTTCATCTGACCTTTGAACAACAAGATTCCTCAGATGTCGTGGTAGGTCTCAGCGGGCTGTGGTTTGTGCGATTTTTTTTTCTTTCAAAGTTATACCATACGGGCATCTTTTTATTATTATGTGATATCAATGAGATGCACCATTAATGGTGGCACGTGTGAACTCCCATTTAAAAGAGGCTTGACTGTCATTGGTAAATTGTTAAAGAGAGACAGATCTCTAATTTTGAGAGCGGGTGTACACTTGTCCAACCAAATTTCCAGAAGTCTCGTCTCGAAACAATTGTTTTCTTGTTTGTTTCCTTTTTTCAATTAAGTCATACATGTTTTGGATCACAATCAATGAAACGATTTGTTGCTGTTTCTTAATATCAAATAAAGCTGCCGTTTAAACGAGGTTGTATAGACATTTCATATTCAGTGTTTGTTACTATTTTGTATAACTGTATGTAACCATTGCACATCATACATCTCATTATCTTCATATAATTCATGCACAAATGCATGTTCATCTATAACATCTAACAATGTCAATGGATTCGAAGCTAACAAAAAGTAAACCCTCCCACTGCTCAAATTGTTATTTTTACTTTTAATGGGGCATCCCAAGCTAAGCAAAATGAAATGTAAACAAAAATCACCCCCATTATTCGTGTTTATTCCTCCACTCTCAGAATCGGCTCTTCCCAAATCAAGAAATGTCCTCATTTGTCTAGGTCATTAAGTGAGGGCTCACCGCTGTATCACCCCTGCAGACTAAACAAACACCCACCCATTTGGTCAGTGTAAGCTGCTAAAAAGATTGTTTGGCTGTGAAAAGTTTACTTAAAATGAATTGTTGATGGTTCTTTGGTGGAAGTGCTCTTTCAAAACGTTGGCCATTAAATGTGAACTGTGTTATCACCACTTAACACTAATACGTTTCATGATTTTCAGAGACTAATTGTTGCTCAGAGTTTTCTCTGGGTCCTCCAGTTTCCTCCCACGTTCCAAAAACATTCACGCGAGGCTTATTGAACATTATTGTCTATTGTGTGAAGATGAGTAGAAATGGTTGTATGTCTGTGTGTGCCCTGCGATTGGATGGCAACCAGTTCCGGGTGTCCCCCGTCTATTGCCCGATGACCACATGGGATAGTGTCAGCATCCTTTGCTGCCCTTGGCCGAAGCGGATCAGAAAATGAATGAATGAACAATTGAGGCACCATTCTGAGGGATGTTGTCCATCCTCTGTATCAACCAGATGTATATAGGCAATGTCCATAATGTTTAATAATATTCATAAAACACTACTGTTCACTCAACCTTTGACTCCAGCAAGCTTTGACCAAAAAAATAAAAATGTGCATAACATATGGTATTTATTTGGTTGGCAAATTTATATAATGTAATTTGGGTATAAAACAAGATTATTTCATGAAAGTATTGCTCAATTGATTCACTTCACCTGCTATGATAGCAAGGCATCATGCATCCCGGCAAGGGCAACGCGAGGACAGAGGGAGAGCGTGTCAAAGAGCATGTTGCCTGGGTTACGTCTGTGCTACACAATGCATTGTCCTGTTAGCTAGGCACAGCATGCTAATTCCCGGAGGAAAACACTTAGAGAGGAACATGTGTGGAAGAATGAAAAATTCAATATCCGGGAGTCACATTGTGAGACTACACAAGAGCACGTGGCCACAGTCATGCTAACAATGGACAAACATGACAGTTGTGGCACAGAATAATTAAAATTCTGTGGAAATATTAATAACAAAAGTGGACCTGTCAGAACATGATCTGATGCCTGCCCGCTGAGGAAAGGGGTGGGTGGGTGGGGGATTGGGCCATTTTGGCAGCTGTTGACAACTAGGTAGAACCTAACACATTGATGTGCATGTGCGCGTGTGTGTGTGTGTGTGTGTGTGTGTGTGTGTGTGTGTGTGTGTGTGTGTGTGTGTGTGTGTGTGTGTGTGTGTGTGTGTGTGTGTGTGTGTGTGTGTGTGCGTGCGTGCGCAATGGGAAGCCTTCTGCCGTCAAAGCTTGGAAGAGGGGAAAATGAACTGCCAGATAATGTCATTCAGTCTTTGTATTGAGGAGAGTATCTTTCAGGCCTGGCTGGAATATATGAATATGTTACATTAAAGCACCACAGTGAGTGAAGGAACAATTATGTACCTGTTGCCCATCACACATGTCCTCTCCAGTAATCTGCAATAATATTAAGCACTGTTATTTGGAGGATTGTGCTGGACAAACCTTTTATCATCCATATATTATTTGATCAAAATCCAGCACTGAACATGAGTCTAAATAGATTTTATAGAACATCAGTGTGAAAATGACATTAACGTTTGGAAGCAGACTGTACACAAGACATTGGGGCTTTAATATGAATACTATAATGCAATGCACAGTAAGTGATGTATATCATAATAGTTACCTGCGTGCTTTAGTTTGATGGCGACAAGAATTACATAGAAATGAAAACTAGGAATACAGGGTTTCCATAGTGTCTCTTTGCAATTTTGAGAAATTATTACAAAGGCAGTTGATAAAATATTTTAACCAGATTTCTTTTGTTGTAATTACTGTTTATTCAAGTATGTAATAACTTTGAAATTGTGTGCTGCAAGTATCTTGAAAGAGTTACAGTTGAATTAAAAAAGATGAATAATAATAATGACTAAATAAATAAATACGGACAGGTGGATTGGCACGGATGGACTAATAACTGTCACTGTGTTAACCTGATATAATTTCATTATACTTTCTGAGGCGCTGTTAAACAATTTGTGTCTTAAAACAAAGATTGAGGATATTACTGACTTGAGGTAAAATACCTCTGATGCCATTGCCTAATAATGGGGCTCATGCTAAAGCAAGCATGGCATGAAATCAAGTCCACATATCCTCGTGTGCTTCGTGCAACTACTGGTGCCCATAAAGCAGAGAATTAAAGCGGTTAAAAAAAACACAATAGAATGACAAGCATTCTTTCCAATAAAAGAAATCCACTGAAGATATATCAACAGCCTTCCAATGAGTTGTAACAACTGTAAAAGAGACTCTTTATATTGATGTATTATGTTTTCAGTTTCGGGCAACATGAACCCAAACCGTACTGTGTGTGTCAGTTTATCTCCATGGGACCAAATGCAAATTCAACATTGTTTCATTGTAAGGCTCATCAACTTTATTCCTGTGTAGTTACTACCATCTGTCCTTCTGTGTTCCTCGTTTGGGGTCCAAACCTGCCAATCACTTTCTGGTCATCTCCGTTTCCTGCACCAACATGTCCAATTACAACTCTCTCACTTCAAGGGATGTTCCATATCACACAGCTAATCACGAAATGTTACAGGTGAGATTGTAACATTACATGTATTTGTGAACAAAGGTTCCTTTGAGAGGATTCACAATACCAGAAAAATAAATAAATAAAAAAGTGGCAAGAACGTAACTGGGTTGCCATGTATGCTTATCGTCACCGTCATAGCACAACTTGGTGCCTCAAATGGGAAAGTGATGGCCATTTCTTCGCTTCTTTATGAAAATTAGTCGTTGCACACCCACAGTAAATGATATGCCACATTTGTTTATGGGCTTGAAGTGAATTGAGCGTGATGAAAAACAGGTAACAGGAGCAAGGAGTGCTGCTACTGACCCGTACTTGAATTCAAGTGCATTTGCATTCATTAGTCCAATCAGGGAGCTTTCCTGGCTCGCTCCATCAAAAATGATAGATGTAGAAGGAGGCTGAATAGCCGCTGAGACTCACAGAATAGATATATTTTACTGAATACATTATTCATGCGACTTTCACACTGAAAAACAACGTCTGATGAGTTCTTGAGGAGAAGCCGGGATAAAGATTATGCAAATGTTGATCACCCATAATTGAGGATAATTGCACTGCATATGTTTGTGAAGCTCTTAGCAGCCATTACTCCCTCCCTCAAATTGTGCTTCGGCACACAAGAGTGGTGGCTTATTCAAAGGCACCTGTTCAAGGGGCATGACTGAGGAGATCCACGAATGCCAGGGACGAAAGGAGGTGAAAGAAAAGATCAGTCAAAATGCTTTTGTGACATTCTTTTCCTTCCTCTCAATACATGTGGGACGCAACGTCTCAAAGGGGCCTGCCTCATTGGTCCATTATTTATGTATTTCTGTTGATTCTCCGTTTTTCTTTCATCTATCACGTCATATTCCGAGGCTGTCCGATAGATATGGCGTTCAACACTTGCACACCGGCGTGACAGCATTTCAATTAATATGTTAGCAGCTTTGACCAACGAGGCTGCAAGAAATATCGGCATCTGTTAGACACAGGCGGACACAGTATGGTTGTCAATGTGTTCCACGAAGATTCAAGCGATTGTAGCAGATGCTTCCGATGTTTGGCTTATTTGGTGTGGGTCTCTTTTGCCAATAAATTAGTGTTGATTTAGTTGGAGAGAGAGACAGAGAAAAAAAATAACCATGTAGAAAGCGGACAGCTAAAGAGTTTTACTGAAGTGGGTCTACAAAATTATCATGTCACCTGTGACATGATAATTTTCTACTCCGCTGCTATGGATGTTGACAGTGCCCAATACCACACATTGCTCATCTCCACCAGCTGATCTGGCGGGTCAACGCTAACCAATGTCGACATGAGGTTCCGCCTAGCGTATGCTTTTTGCTTAAGTCATGAACCAAAAAAAAATGCATCACCCTCACTGCTTCGATTTCCGTGCAATCAATAGTCTTAATGTAGAACCAATTAATGATTCTAATCCCAACTAGTGAAACCAAAAGCAAAAGGAGGGCAGAGTGGCCAAAGGCGCCAACAAGCTGAATAATACACAGCAAAAATCAATATGCTTCCAACCCAGACATGACCGATTATCCCCTCTGCACTGCTACGAGCTAAGGAATGACACACGAGTTAACAAGGTCACATTAAACACGGTCACAAACAAAGTCACAAACTGCCCATGCCATGTCCCCCATGAACAATTAAAACACAAAATGGAGAACTGAATTTGAAACAACTCTTGATACTGCCAATGAAAATATGAACATGATTCTTTGAGGCGGCTTTATTAACATATCACACGCGTTCCCAACGGTCTATGGAAGTGTGTAGGAGCGGAGGAGCAGATAGGAATCTTCTTCTTCTGTAATACTTGCAATACAGGTAAAAATATAGTCTTACTGCTATTGTTTTTCAATTGAAGGAAAAATGCAATCTTACTGCTATTTATTGTTGTTGTTGTTTTGTTTGGGGGGTATTTTTCGTTCCTATGTAAAATCCTGCTTTGTGCTGCAATGTTATGTTCAGGTTCTGGTTGTGAACATGAAAAGACAGATCCTCTGAGGTGAACGCCTTTATGCTTGCACAAACCATAAACGCAATCCCCACAGAACAACCAACCAGATTCCAAATGTCCTTGTTCTGATGGCTTTGTTGTGCTTGTGGGATGCTTGGAAGATCTGTGAACCTCAAAGACTCCCCACGAGTTCATGGAAGAAACACTGTTTTCTATTATGTTTTGCGCAACGTGAACAAAGATGTCATCTCAATCTTAGAAACATAGGTAGATTGAAAAGAGATGGGTCCCGTATCTGCAGTCTAACTAGATTATGCCCAATACAGAGGAAATTAAACATATTATTGCAGTAAAGAGGCAAATGCGATACACAGTATATTCAGAAATATTACATGAATTGCTGCTTAAGAAAAAAAATGTTTTTCGTAAAAGAAAGTAAGTCTGTTGAATTTACAGAATGGTCAGGTTTACACTCGCTCTGACTCAATTTGTGCCAGTAAAGACTCAGATTTTAATAACTTGACTAGGCATTTAGATGGTTTTCACAGTCATTGCAAACCTTTGAAGAAGGATTTGGCCTGCAAGACGACTGGATGAATGAATGAATGAATGAATGAATGAATGAATGAATGAATGACTGGAGTTTGACACCCCTATCGAGTCATTTGTGAAAACGAAAGGTACTGAGCAAGTGGAGAACAACTTGACACAGAAAGCCCACAGTATTATTAAAAATCATTGTATGAACGATGTATTAAAAAAAGGCTCAGTAACATAATGCAATGATTATTAAAGCATGTAATAACGTGTTGCAAGAGCAGCGTGCTCATAACATATCTCATTTATGCCAAAATGTTCCTGCAAGATTAATGAGGCTTGAACCTGTGCCTGGACTTTCATCGCTTTCATGTAAAAAACAGACTCTTTTGTTCCATTGAAATATATACAAAAGGCACTTTTGTTGAATTGAAACGTGGAAAGAAAAGAATCCCAGGTTATCATGCCCCATATGAAAGAAGATTAAACACCCTCTTGAGATATAGCCGACTAAAATGCATTGTCATCCGTGTCCATTGAGTCTCTTCTACTCAGAACGCCATTTAAGCGGAAAAGTATAAACCTGCAGAAAATCCATTCACAGTACCGTAAATAGTGTAATGATATGAATATTTGACGAGACTGAATGAGCAAGGAAGCAAACAGAAAACCATTGTTTGTTTTCCCTCTAACTTAGTACAATATTTTGTTTAAGTTTTTTTCCAGATGTTATAAAAAGTTCTTATTGTATGTTAAAAAACAATGGCAAACTTTGAACAGCTGTTTTATGCTCATTCACACCGTACCATAACTGTCACGAATTACTTCGCCCACTAAAATTCCAACATCATTAACTTATTCACTGACAGACGTGCCAGGGTTTTTGTCATTTTCACTCAAATTCCAGGATCCACAGAATATTGAGATTTAGGACTACATAAACATTCAATACAGCGTAAGGAACCCTAGACTCCCCTCTTTCATCGGAAAAAATAGTTAATTCCTAAGTTATATGGGTCTGGAGTTCTCTGAGCATGAAATGGGGGCGGCTATACAAAAGGCAAATGCTGCCCCCTCGTGGGAGGGAAAAAACATTGATAGAGGTCACACCCGCAAGATAAACCAAAACCGGAACAAATTCAGGAATGGCGCTCCATGTCATATTTTCAATTTCCAAATACATTCGAGAACGGCAGTGAATGAGTTAATTGGTACTTATGAAAAGTCACAAGGTGAGAAACACGAATAAAAGAGATATGCTGGGTTAACACGAAGGTGTTAAAAAGTCTAAGCTCAACTTTTTTTGTTTGAGTTGCGACTCAATTCACATGAGAATATGATGGACAGTGACACTGAAGTGGCCTGAAAGCTCACAGAAGTAAAGTCCCATAATTTGAGACCAAGACAGCTGCACCCATTTTTGATCTTCAACATTTTATAGGCTTTCCGAAATGTGCTGGTGTTGAGGACACCCTCATGCATTGACAATCGAGTGGCCCCCTTAATGATTTAGTGCGCAGTGAGCGGTGAGTCAGACGAACATCTTTGCACTTTTTTTTGTTTTTGACTGCAGCAAGATTTAGAACAGATGGGCCTTTGCAGTCACTTTCGGCAAATAATAATTCACATCAAATACTGGGACTTTGGGTGAGACACAGTAATGATAATGGCTGGAATGCATTATCCGTATTTGGATGCATGGGGAAAAAACTCATTCACTGCCATTCCCAAATTTATTCTGCAATTGAAAATATGATGTAGAGCGCCATTCCCAAATGTGTTTGGGTTTTGTTTTTTCTTGTTTGGGTGCCGATAAAGCGCTGGTCATGGCCTATGGCGATATTTCCCTTCCACAAGGGGACAGCGTTTCCCTTGTTTCCCTTGTTAGCGCTTTGTTCCAGCTTCAGCTGTTGTGAAAGCGCTATATAAACCAATATGTATGTATTGCATTGTATTTTGGACAGCCACCCTCATCAAGCTCATATAACACCAGACCAATATAATAAAGGAATTGAGATGGTATGGACATATCCAGAGGAGAGAGAGTGACTATATCGGGAGAAGGATGCTGAGCCTTGAACTGCCAGGCAGGAGACCGAGAGGAAGACCGAAGAGGAGGTTTATGGATGTGGTCAAAGAGGACATGACGGTAGCTGGTGTGAGAGAAGAGAATGCACAAAACCGGGATAGATGGAGGACATTGATTCGCTGTGGCAACCTCTCAAGGGAAAAGCCGAAAGGAAAATAAGTCTTTTTTTTTGTTGAACGAAGAAAGTCTAAGGTTTCTTACGCTGAATTGCATGTTTATGTAGTCCTAAAACTCAATATTCTGTGGGTCCTGGAATTTGAGTGACAATGACAAACGCTGGCACTGCAGTGGACACATTTTTGCACGTCTGGCAGTGAATGAGTCAAAAACACACTTAAAAAGCCCAATATTTGCCAAAACCAAAGCCTTAATACTGTTAAATCTTTAACGTAGATCACTCAACTATGGGGAGAACACGTAAACTCCATACATGAAGTTCGGATACCCAATTTGAACCACCCCCAAACGACTCGTCCATCATACTGCCTAGATCAGAAGCATTACATCGTGAAATATTTTGTATTCCATTACTAAAATCATGGAAGCATATGGCCAATTAATCAAACACTTGTTTACCATCGGGAAGGCCCACTGCATTCATTAGTCTGTCCAAACCGTGCTCTACGGCGCCGGAGACAACCGCGGGAGAGCTCTATCGCCATGCCACGGGTGACATCCCGAGATTTACGAGTCACTACGTGCCATGTGCCACATTTCCCAGCTTCATTCGACAAAAAAAATCCCTGATTATCATTTTAAATGGCTTCTTTTGTTTCTACTCACGAATGACAGCGGCATCATAAAGATTAAACTGCGAGAATGCCCTCAACACCACTGTCCAATCACCTGTTTGCACATGCTCATGATTTGTATTCATGCACAATGCTTCTTTGCAAGCCGGAGGGAAGAATTCAGTCCGGCAACAGAATGCATGTTTAGACTGCGGAGTAATCAAAGCTTTTGTGTTGCTCCCAATGATTAATGGACCTATTAAGGCAGTGAATATTTATTGGAATGTCTGCAAAATGAATCAAGCATGACGAGATGTACGGAGTGATGGAAATTGGACAGTCAAATCTTTTCAAATCCATACAATTACAGGGATGTAATGAGTAAAAGGAGCGATGCACGAGGCATAAAAGGATGTTCCTTTTCTTTAGAGCAAGAAATGAAATGCTCCATTCTTGTCGCCGGGCCAGTCGAATTGATGATCATTTTCCACAGCCCATTTCCCCACTTTGCCACCGAAGCAGCACAAAAGGCAGGCATCGAGAAGGTGCAAATTATCAAGTACATGTAGTGCAGTGAGAAATTGATGAGAAAAGCAGCTTTCTCCCACTTTAATAAGTTCCTATTTGCAGAACGAGGCATTTTCGTTTGACTAAACAATGTAGGCTAAGTCTTTGTGTGAATAATGAATAATTCAGGCTGGAGGTAAGTGGGATCAGTTCTGCGGGAGATTAGCCACTGGTGTCCCCTTTGACAGATGGAGGCCTTTGAGCCTGATGCAACACAGGCCCAACCGAATATCAGGTGTCACCTCATTTTGCACCTCATAGACTTTTTCCAACTTTTCATTATCTGATCGGAGGAACTGCTATCTCGTATTGAATTGAATCCAACACTGATATATTAGTAATATTTTGAGCCTAGCACCTTCATGCTTTGGTTGTCTTTCTTTTGTTTGGTTTATTTTGCTTTAATGTATTCATTTATTTTGGACTAGACATATGACATTTGTGTAGAGTGAATATGTGCTATGTTAATGAGTTACACTAGTAGATTAAAACAGAAAATGTCCCTTCAACGCTTCCATGGGATGAGTGGTTGTCATCCATTTCTCCATGTTTGTGTTTGTATGCATTATGTGTACAACAGAATAAAAGTACCAGTGTTTGAGTATTGTTCTAGTTGGACAACACATCAACGGTTAAGGATTCCGTCCCCCAAAAAGTAAGCCTGAGGCGTACGTTGTGGCACTATTAAACACATCTTATAGTTTATCTTAGCATTAATGAGACTACAGCCTTTAAGCGACTGAAACACTTGAATGAGTTATCTTTTCATTAATGAAAGATACACATGGGAAAAGACAAGTAGCACCTAATCCATCACCAAGAAATCTGCAGTCCTCGGCCTGAACCTGTCGGTAAACTGTATATGACCCCAGACGGATGACGGCGGGTAAGTTGAGAACAATATTGCTGCTTTGTTTACCTGCTTGTCTTTCATAGCTGAGTCAAGCTGTGAGTTGCCACCAGCGGCCTGCCTGACAAAGGCCCTGCAGGGTGAGTAGGCTGGGTATCAGGGTTGTGTGTGTGTGTGTGTGGGGGGGGGGGGGGGGGGGTTAACGGGGGCTGCTGTTGTGTGAGGCTGAGCGACGGATGCCCTATCCATCACAGTGGGTCTTACTGTTGGGCTTAGGGGCCGACATGTGGTGGTGAGGGAGAGATGGTCAGTGAGGAGTCAGCAACTCTTTGACTACTCCAGATCCATCATCCAGATGAGAGCAGCACTGAATCTTCCTATGTGTTGACAGCCAACAGAATGGCTTCCTTCACTATGGCCAAAGAACAATGTGTGCTGAGCAGGATGGAAAAAGAAGAAAGGAAAATGTTGAGACTCTGTCGAATCCTTGAGACGGACTCACAGAACCTCGAGGGTTCAGACAAACCCAGGTTTCGACAAATTGCCTGAGGTCAATAACAAACACAGGGACACAGAATGTCATTTAAAAATGGGAGAATAAGTAAATAAAAAAATTGAAAACACGCTGGCTTTTGTCCCTTTATTCCACTGAAGATCTCATGTGTATAAAATTGAAACCAGAGTTCAGTTAATGATCCGGCAAAACACAAGAGCATGCAAGTTAATTTCCATGTTACCATATCAAATAAATTTAATGTCTCCTCAAAGTTATTCTGAGAGCTGGATATCTGTAATGGGGATTAACATGATTTGGGGAATTACAAATGGCTGCAAGGCCAAAAACAGGCCAACATACAGAATTTATCAACTCGGCTTTGTCGTTTAATGCTTGGGTGATACTGAAAAGTAAGCTGCTGTCAAAGTATCCAAATGATATTTAAATATGTGCATATTTTTGTACAGGTGCCTTGCTGGAATAAATTGTGGACATGCACCCCCCCGCCCCCCACCAATAGACAAACACACTATTTTGGGGGGTGTCACATAAAGGCGGCACAAATTTATGACTTCATTCATCAGACTTCGCAACACAGTATACTCATGACTAAACTTTAAGTGCTTTGAGTGGGCATAAACTCAACCAATATTTTTCAATTTTTATCCGGCGGGTCTTTATATGATTAATTGTATTTGTCAACATATTATGGGGGGTGTGAAACTAACACTGACTTTGCAAAAAAGTGTAAAGTGCCATATTACAGAGCAAATGTTTATTATTATTATTATTATTATTATTATTATTATTATTATTATTGCCATTGTTGCCATTACTCTGAAAATGTTCTAACATAACTTTATTGTAAAAACTGATCAGAAGGCACTCTCGCATCTGGTACATGTATAGTAAGACATAAAGCTCCTCTATTGGAATGGAAGCAACACCTTAGAGAATACAATCGCAAAAGTATCACCCCGCCATGACAAGCAGCATATATAGAAGCCTGCAGCCATACAACTCATCCGAGGAGTAAAAGAGACAAAGGGAGGGACAATGAAGAATGAATCATTGTTATGCACGTGGCACAAGGTGATCTTGAATTCATGAAGAGGGATTACCTTTCGCTCTGTCATTGTGGAGTGATGGCAGCAGAAGTGTATTTTCATTTGTAAATTCACAGAACGGGGGAGTGAAAGAGGGAGAGGGACATGTGGGACAACCGCGGGGTGCAAAGCTGGTGTGTTATTGCAAGTACAGATGAAACTTGTGCACGGCACACTACGACAAAAATAAATCTTACAAACAACCAAAAACATGTCACAATTCTACTCCCCGAATCCACTGTAAATAATTCATGTAGTTACGCATCGGGAAAAAAAAAGCGAATGGGACCATCAAAGTAATACTTTTGTGTTCAATATTCCTTTTTTCCCCTACAAGACTAGACAGCACTCTTGTACAGTGCTTACGTGAATAAAATGTGAATCATAGAAGGATATGAGTCTATTCTTTTTCCGTGATCGTGCTCGCATGGTGAGGCAGCTTTGTCATGCATTTTATGCACAAGTAAATCAGTGTGCAAGATATGATTAAAAGCTTCTAGAGTAAAATGACAGTTAAAAAGACAGCACACTAAAAGGATGTGGGGAGAAAAATGAAGAAAATAAAGCAATTAAAAAAACATGTATCTCAATTCATCTTTCCTCATTGAAAGGAATTGAAATATAATTCATCGTTCCATCTGTCCCAATAACACCAACATTTCTTTTTTCAATTAGTTTAAGCGTGATATAAATCAATATGTATTGTATTGTATTTAAAGGACAACCGACGTCACTTTTTTGTTTCCTAACTGACATCAGAAAAATGTTTTATAGCATCTAAAATACCCAAAACACACAGTATGATATTTTTATTCAAATGCAAAACACCAATAAAAATGACTTAAAGTATCCAAAATCTGCAAAAAATTGAGCTGCGAATTGGGCATTTTCAGAAAGTTCCGCCCCCAGTTCGTGACGTCACGCCAAGACGTCTTGCATTGCTGGAAAATCAAAACAATGGCTTCAGATTCGGAGAATATGCTTTCTTGTTACACATCCAGTTATGAATATGATTCAAATATTTCTGAAGCGAAAGCATACATGTTTGTAATCGATTAAAGAATTTATTCCGTGCCATTTTGAGGCAACATTGGGGAGAAATGTCTCACCAAAAAAGAGGCACAAAATGGCGACCAAGCTCCATGTGAGGAATTAATCAGCCCGTTTCCACAGGCTGATAAATTCCTGATATGGCGCTTGGTCGCCCTCTTCTGGCGCTTTTTGGTGCAACATGACGTTTTCAGACCAAACAAGTACAGCAAAGTATATCGACGTGATGGAAGGACTGCTACAATGTGTCCTTTTTTCGGTCAGGGGCGTTCGTTCAGTGACGTCACGTACGGACTCGTCACCAACTCAAAAACAAGACTTTCGGAATATTCAGCGCAAGTCTTAAAACGTAAAATATAGCTATATGTGGTGGAATCTTTGTAAAATACGCTCAGTAGAAGTCATTTGATGCCATTTTATAAATTATGGACACAACTTGTCCGGAGATGTCGGTTTTCCATTAAGTGCATGTCTGTGAGAAATAATTTCATAACAATAATAAGACATTACATTTTCAGCGCCTTTCAAAGCTCACAAGGACACTTTACAGTCACAGACAAGCACAGGTAGTATAATAAATAAAATATAATCTCAAATACAATGCAATAAATAAAATACAATTATAAATAGAAACATGGAGAGATATATACAGAAAATGCAATTTTAAATAGGTGGGTTTTGAGATGGGACTTGAAGGTGGGAAGAGAATCGATGTTACGAATGTTAGGAGGAAGTGAGTCTACGTGTGTCGATGCCCCCTAAGTTTGAATTTACATATGTTTAAGTGAGTTGACAGCTGACCAACGTGGATTGACAATAGTCATCTTCATTTCACAATATGATAAATCTCTATTTCCAGAAATGTGTTTTCATTCCACAGGCACAGGAACGCTCCATAAAAGGCTCCATTGGCAACCCAAAATGCACAGGCAGGTAAAACGACAGGAAAATAAAAAAAATGTACGCCCACATGCTGCCTTGACTCTTTTCTAGCTAAGCATGTGTTTAATTTACCCAATGGCAGCTGCGGCTTACCTGTTTTATCAGGCATAGTGTTGTGTTGACGCACACTTAAGATCACATACTCCACCTGATGTGTCTATGTTTTTTTTTTTCTTTCAGCTTGTTTTCAGGGGCGGTGAAGGGTGATGTAGCAAGATATTTCAAGTATTATTTGTTTGGTTTACACTGCAATTAAGACCCTCTCTGTGTTTGATCCAATTGATTACACAAACACATATTACCCTCAAGAAAGAAAAAAGGGCTCATTACAAAATTAACATCCATCTTATTCATTAATGAAAAAAAGATCATTTGAAACAATTACTCACATATGTCCTATCACAAAATACATTCTAAATCATACACATATTTCAACTAAACTGTGGCTTAATCTTTGTACTTTTAATATTTGGGCAAACAGGGCAAGTTCATTAATTTAGAGTGTAAGCAACATCTGGCAATAATAAACTGCCTGTGTCACTCCAGCACAATACAACCTCTCAATAACATTTGCCAATTCAAAATGTCCAGTATGCTTTACCTACCTCTCAGAATGCTTTTTTTACCTCTCAGAATGTAAAAAATGAATTATTTTGCCTTTTCACTGTTATTATTGGACTGACATCTGGTTATTTGCAGCTTCAGTATTGCTGCGTTAAAACGTATGCCTCAAGACAGATATTTTTTTTCTTTTTTACAATATAAAATGCATTATACTGGGTAATGTGTCCAGCAGCAAAATTATTGCATCATTACTCAGGTGAACGTGGTAGTATATCTACTTTATGTGTTGACAGGCAACACAATAGAAAACAAATAAGGTGCCTTAATTATGCGATGCAGAATCGAATTATTGGGAATCCTTTCGCCAACACTGTGTCACACAAATAGAATCACGACAATGTTTGTCCTCCGAAGTAAAATGAGGTGTTATCAATGTATTTTACTTTTAAACCATTGAGAATAGAACCTCAGGGTGAGCCTGGAATTAAATGAGCTGGCCTGCTTGATTGAGCTGCAACTATATGTCGATTGTTCTTGTGGCAGAAACATTATTTGTTGGTAAACATTTTTGCTTCTTAATCACAGCTGCTGGAGGCAATGCTTTCCCTTTCTGTACCAAGGTGACCCAACTCAAACCACTTAATAATGGGACATGAAAGAGGATGCTGCCAGGGGTAAAATGGCCTGTCACACTTCCACAGTACCTGAAAATAATGAGTGCAATTTTGCAAATAAATCTGGCGATACTGCTATTAATAACAAGGGAAATAATCAATGAATGTTCCCACAATGCATGGGTTGTTATTGCTGACTTGCAACTAGCCTCTAAACAAATGAGCCAGCAGATGCAAACTGTTTTTCAATATGGTGATTACAAGTTGAGTATATGTGATAAAACTTGACTTGACAACATCATTGATCTGAGCAAGAGACAAAATGAAGGCTTTACACAAAGTGAGCAAGCCTATCCAGGGTGTGGGGCTCACATTTGCACTCCATTTGATGAAAAAGAATGATCAATTTCAACCTTGGTTAACTGTTATATATAACAAGTTGGTTGACAAAGTCACTTTTTTTAAAACGTCATAGCAATCAGCTGACCATTGGCTGGGAGGTCAGAATAGCGCACTTTGCCAAATGCAGTTTTGGCATGAAATTCAGGTAAATGCGCCCCCGTTCCCCCTTTATATATACTGTATGCATATTACACATTCAATTTACAACCATCCATTTGCTTTTTGCAAATACGGGGATGGAAGTTGTCTTTAGAATGTAGGATGATGAGAACAGGTTTGTGTTGGTAAACAACAAAACGGCTTTCCAGATCCTGAGGCTGAGCACTTGTTCTCGGGACGAAATGAAAAATGTGATTAAGTGGTTCTCATCACCAATGGGTTGTTATAGGTTCACCCACATTTACACAAGCACTTAGTGGCATCACAAATTATGTGGCATTCTGCAAATGTTACTATCCCTAAAAGGACGCATGTCGACAGACAGCCATGAAACTGTCTTGTTTGTTCGCAAGTCCAATCAAAATATCATCAATCAGCTTAAAAACATATTACAAAGTCTGCGGGTGGCTCTTGTTAAGATGAGTAAAATGAAGATGGCATGGAATAAAATTTGCTACCTGTGTCATCAAAAATTGATCTGGTAGCATACATATAAGGAGAACTTCAGAGAACATTTTGGAGAGGCCAGAAAAACACTTAACTCATTCACAGCCATTCCCGAATCTATCCGGGAATAAAAAAGGAGTTCCCATAAAGCGCGGGTACGACCTCTGTCAATGTTTTTCCCTCCCACGAGGTCGCAACATTTCCCTTTTGTGCAGCCGCCCCCATTTGAAGCTAGATGACTCTAGACCCATATAACTTAGGAATTAACTCTTTTTTTCTAATGAAAAAAAGAGAGCCTAAGGTTTCTTACGCTGCATTGAATGTTTATGTTGGCCTAAAACTCAGTATTCTGTGGGTCAAGTAATTTGAGTGAAAATGACAAAACCCTGTCACTGAGGTCGACGCATTGTTGCACATTGTCTGGCATTAGATGAGTTAATACAGTGTGGAGAATGATATTTTTAGGTTTTGAAAGAGAAAACGGATGAGGTTGCGACATCTGTTGCCGATGCAAATATTTGCCGTTTGAACACCCCTTTAGTAAGCCACACCTTTTAGGAGTGCTACAGTATCTCTGCAAATGTAGAATATAGACTTGGACAGATTTGTGAGCAATATCCGAGACAATATTGCTGGGCACACAGAAAAAAAAGTCTTACAATTCAGCTCAGGAATCATACAAGCAAAGAGTAATGTAC